>NW_018020948.1:76878-94840 GCF_002006095.1 Pseudomyrmex gracilis | reverse complement strand
ATTGCCACCAAACGCCAAGCAGATCTGTTCGTGCATATGTGCGGACTGTTTGCACGCAAGACTACTAAACTGTCTGTTTGACATCTAGACAACAAAATGGCAATTATCTGCGATCATATCTGTCGTCTGTGTTGATAACAGATTGTTAACAAACGTTGAACAGTCTTTTACAATTAGACCTTGTTTATGCGGGCAATAACTGTTAGCTTATGCCGGAACCGGTAAAGTTTAACTGCAAGATTTTAATACTTCTATTTATACGCATTCGGCAATGAAGCAATCATAAATGTAATGTATTATTCTCATATTTATTGAGTAATATAAAACAATGGATGCTTTCCAGCTACGTACATTCGACACTGTGTGTTGGGGTTATAAGATTCCTGAGACCACAAAACTTCGTTACTGTACTTGTTTAAAACGAATTTATTAATAAGTTTACAAGTTCATATGTGAAAGACAAAAAGAAATAAATCGAACGACGCACGCAACACAGGTACAAGCAGATAACAACGTATTTTTATACGTTACGTTTTACTGACTTAAAAAAGAACAGTTTTTACTATATAACAGGCACAGCCTTCTTTCTTTTCTTAAAAAAAAAATAAACTATACATGTTACAGGCTAGCCACAACTAAAACATAAAAAACAACTGAGTCGCAACTCTCAGAGAGACACCTACGTTAAAACCCAAACGCGCGAAACACAAGAAAAAAATAATTAAATCCTAACACTCCTCCTTAATTATTTTAGTTCGCAAATGTTCAAATGCTTTACGTGTCAGTGGCTTTGTCAAAATATCAGCCAACTGATCAGAGCTCCTAACATGTTCTATCTTGACGGTTTTTCCAAAATGTTCCTGAATGAACTTCCTTGGAATGTCGATATGTTTCTTTCCTTTTGTTATTTTGCCTTCATGAGTGTTTTGTAGCATGTGGATTGCAGACTGATTGTCAACATACAGTGTTGTTGGTTTACTCGCACTTACAAAACCAAGTTCACCCCCAATTCGACGAATCCAACAGATATCATCGATTGATGATACAGCAGCTCGATACTCAGCTTCAGCAGTCGAAGTAGCCACGAGGCGTTGCTTCTGTGCATACCAGACAATAGGACCTCCCCGAATTACAAGAACTCCACTAGTCGAGTGTCCCGTTGCTAAATCTCCTCCATAGTCTGAATCCGTATATGCAACTAACTTTTTGTCTCCATTAAAACATATTCCAAAGTGTACGGTTCCCTTTAAATACTGAAAGACGCGCTTAACCATCTTCCAGTGGCTTACCATCGGCTTGTTACAGAACCGGCTCAAATAGTTAACAGCAAAGCTGATGTCAGGACGAGATACAGTGGCCAAATACAGTAAGCTACCTATAGCTTCACGAAAAGGTTCGAATTCTTCTAAAGGTTTGTCATTTACGTAACTTTCTTCGTCTGTTACCATTCCACGTTCCATTGGTGTAGATGCAGAATTTAACGATTCACACTTGAAACGTCGTAGAATTTTCTCCGTGTACTTTGGCTGACTTACGAAAATTCCACCTGGACCACTCTGTATCTGCATACCTAGATACGACAGACGGTTTTGTGATGCAGTATCAAAAGTGATTTCGAACTTACGATTTAACTTGTTCAAAACATCAACCATATCACTTTCACTTGTTCCAACAGCAAGCCCATCGTCAACAAACAAGGCTAGTATCATACTTCTGTCCTTATTGTAAAAGATGCACGGATCATCGTCAGTGTTGTCAAAACTGAGACACTTCAAAAAATTAGAGAACTTCTCGTTCCAATTCTTCGGAGCTTGTTTCAGACCATAAATACTTTTATTTAACCTGCAGACACGACCAGTACCATCTTCAAAACCTTCAGGCTGATGCATGAAGATTTCCTCCTTCAACTCGCCGTGCAGGAACGCTGTCTTGACATCAAAGGTCATCAACTTCATTTTGTTAGAAGCAGCAAAACTGAGAATTAGCCTTATTGAATCATGTCGAGCAACAGGGCTAAAAGTTTCTGAGTAATCAATACCCTGCTTTTGTTCAAATCCCCTGGCCACGAGTCTGGCCTTCAGCCGACCATCTTGTTTTTGTCTTAACACCCATCGACAAGTTAAGGGTTGTGCTTTACTTGGAGCTTTTACTAAGTCCCAAGTTCTCATTCTTATCAAAGAGTTAAACTCTTCTGACATAGCTTTTCGCCACTTGTTATCTTTCAATGCTTCTGCAGCAGGAATGTCCTCAACTTCTCCAATCATGGCCACATTTGTCTTCTTTTTACGAACACGATCTAATACATAATCACTAAGCTTCTGTGGTGTTTTTAAACTTTGACGATTTCGCAATCTTTTAGCAACAGATTGATCCACTTTAAGAGAATTTGACGAATCTTCAAGGTTGTCAGAACTACAATGATCAGAGTCGTCATCAGATTCTTGACTGTCATCTGAGCTTATTGTTTCGAGACTTTGATACTCAATGCTTTCTGTTTTCTTTTCTGAAAGTTCGCTGTGACACTCTGTCATGACCGTCTCAATTTCCGTGTAACCTTTTTCATCTTCAATTTTCTCATCAAAGATTACATTTTCAGAACTTACAACATCACGTTTATCAGTCATATAGATTCGATAACTAGGTGAGTCCAAATCATAACCTACAAAAACTCCTCTCTTTGACTTCTTCTCAGTCTTAGCTCTCTTGTGATCTTGAATTAGAACATAACAGTTGCATCCAAAACTTCTTAATTTACTAACACTTACTCTGCGACCGTACCACAACTCAGCTGGACTTTTACCTTTTACTGCACTTGTTCCAGTTTGATTTAGCGTGAAGACTGCATAATTTACAGCTTCAGCCCACAGATTTTCACTCAAACTACGTGCATGAATAGCTGACCTGGCCGACTCAACAACTGTTCGCATCTCTCTTTCCACGCGACCATTTTGCTGAGGTGTATAGGCATTTGACTTGCTGTGAAAAACTCCAAGTTTGTCCAGTAAGTTTTGAGTTTCAGCATTCCTAATTTCTGTGCCATTGTCAGACCTCAGACACTTGACTTTTCTCTCAAACTGATTTTCCACCATCTTCATAAAACTTCCAAGTTTTGAGGCAGCCTCGTCTTTTGTTTTCAAAAAATAGACGGTTCGATAATGTGAAAAATCATCCTTAAACAGAAGAAAATACTTGGCTCCTCCTAAAGACTTGACATTCATCTCGCACAGATCCACATGAACTAAATCCAGGGGTCTTTCAGCTACTTTAGAGTTCACAGGATGGGACGTACGGTGTTGTTTTCCATAAACACACCCCTTACAGACATAGTCATTCCAATCATCAACATACTTGACGTTATTTTTGTTCAAAATGTCTCTGACATACTTAACATTTTGATGAGCCAGTCTTTCATGCCACACTTTGACTGAAGTGGTTAACAAACATATGTCAGGCTTTTCTTGACGAAACATCATTCGATAAGTTTCCATCACGACTTGCCATGGCTACAACTTCTTCTCCGCTCAGAGTCTTGAAAACAGACTGTTTTGCACTTGCAATTTGTACATAACCTTTGTCTACCATCTGAGTTACCGAGAAAAGGTTAAAAGTCATCTTGGGTACATGCAAAACACTTTTCAGAACAACCTGATACCAGTTTTTGCCATTAAACGCTTCTAATTTTACGTCACCTATTCCAATTCCTTCCAACTTAGTAGCGTCACCTATCATGACTATTGAAGGTTCCTCGAGTTTGACATAATTTGACAGCCAGTTCTTGCGAGAGGTCATGTGTTGTGTAGCAGCACAGTCCTGGTACCACAAGTCACTACAGTCATGTTTGGTGTTTATATGACTTACACTTGCTGTTGACAAACCAATTGTAATGAGAGCACGTCGACTTGAGTTTTTAGACTCATCACTGTCACTTACATCACTTTTCGGACTCTTGTTTTTACCAGAATCCCCTTTTGGACACTCTTTTGCAAAATGTCCCCTCTGACTGCACGTATTACAAGCATAATTTCTTTTACAGTAGGCTAGATACTTGGCGCATGGCTTATTTCTGCAATTTTTCTTCACATGCCCTCCTTGTCCACACTTAAAGCACTCGACAACTGACTTGGAAGATAAACTTCCCTGAGACCGTTGTTTTCCAAAATTCTTACCTTGTTTTGACACAAGAGCATTTTGAGATGACTCGCCTGACTCGTTATCATTTAGCCTGTCCTCTTCCATTCGTAAACGTTCAAACAAATTGCTTAAATTCTTGTCGGCAGCACTTGCATTGTTCCAGGCAGTACGAAAGTGATGTAACTTTGGTGGCAGCATTCCCAAAATTCTAGTCATGACCCAGCTATCTTTTACCTCTTCACCTTCAGCAGCTAAGTCCTCAGCAAACTGTTGAACTGCCATGCAGTTTTCAATAGCTGACTTGCTGGAATCATACTTGTAACCAAAAAACAGTCTTTGTAGGCCATCAACAGACACGTCAGACTTTTTGCCGTACAAAGTTTCCAGTTTTTCTAACATCTGATATGACGACTTACAATTTGCAATTTTCTTTGCAACATTGCTGCTTACACTCAAACCTACAAACGTCTGAGCCTCAAGATCCTGCCTGAGCCAAGATTTTACAGCTTCGTCAATATCCTGACCGCGAGGCTTCGTTTCAACCCCAGTTGCTACCAGATACAAACCTTTAGACCTTAAGGTTAGGTTTAGTTTGAACCTCCACGAAACATAATTTACACCTCCTTGTGCGTCTTCGGCTAAAATTTCCATTTGCGTCTTAACAGAATCCATGACGAGTGACTGACTTGCGGCAGTTTGTTACTTGCAGACTGACAATATATTCGCACACTGACTTTTGTTGACCGATACCTGACTGTTGACACGGGTCTCTTGTAGAATCATATAACAAGACCAGTTTTTAACACAACGTGCCTGGGCCCATAACCTGTTGGGGTTATAAGATTCCTGAGACCACAAAACTTCGTTACTGTACTTGTTTAAAACGAATTTATTAATAAGTTTACAAGTTCATATGTGAAAGACAAAAAGAAATAAATCGAACGACGCACGCAACACAGGTACAAGCAGATAACAACGTATTTTTATACGTTACGTTTTACTGACTTAAAAAAGAACAGTTTTTACTATATAACAGGCACAGCCTTCTTTCTTTTCTTAAAAAAAAATAAACTATACATGTTACAGGCTAGCCACAACTAAAACATAAAAAACAACTGAGTCGCAACTCTCAGAGAGACACCTACGTTAAAACCCAAACGCGCGAAACACAAGAAAAAAATAATTAAATCCTAACACTGTGTAACAAAATATCCACTAGTGTGAATGAGATACACTGATATGCTCCTTCTCACGCTAATAGACAGTATATTATACATTTAACTTTAATTTTCTCGGAAATTTGACGTGGTAGGTCAATTTTACCGCCAGATTCGGTTTCAGTGACCAAAAATCAATTAAAAAACACTTTGTTTGTTCAAGTATCAGCATATATTAACAAAACATTTGTTCGCGTTGTAAAAATGTACTTTAAATTATATTTAAGAATAAGAAGAAAAGTATTTTTATTTATTGTTGCAGGTACATTGCATTGCAACATTTTTAGTAAAATAATAATTTAACTAAATAATAAATAAAATGTAGGATACCTTGAGAATAAGTAGATAAAAAAATAATTATATGTTAGTAAAGAACACAAGTGGTCTCGCAGACTGAGTGCAGGGGCTGCTAATATGGAGGTCTCGAGTTCAAATCCCGCTATCACATATAGGATTTTTTCAGGTTTGGTCTCTTTCAATTGAGTTCATCGGTTGATCAACAAGCTAAATCAGGCTTTCAGAAATTAATTTGAGTGAAATCTCGAATTAACTTCCATCCGATAGGCAATACTGATTTTCTTTTTTTTTTTTTTAGTAATTCCACTTGGATTCTAAGTGACAGATCTGATCTGCGTTTGGTAGCAATCTGTCGACGTTTCTGACGACAATTTTGGTCTGTACTTGCTACTGTTTTGTTAACAGTGCTAGTAACAGATATGATGAGTATTTGGCGCAATTTTGGCGCCAACAAACGATCACCAAATCTGTTCTGGATTTGGTGCGTCACTTTGGCTTTGCTTTGCTAGTGACAGACTTGTTATGATTTTGGCCACGAAGTAAGAGTAAGGAGATCGAACTTCATAGCGCGCGAATGGAGAAAGTGGTCCCGATTCTGACGCCTAATTGGGAGGGAATCCGCTCAAAGGAATAGTTTCTTACGGTTGGACGCCATTTGCAAAACTACNACATGTACACGTTAGTATATGTAACTATATTTATGCTCCGAATCGTGACATTTCTTGTAATGTACAAATTTCTTAGCAATACAACAAAATAAAGTGATAAAAGATTTAGAAGTTTTCTGTTTTACGTGCATCGTGTTAGAACGCTTTGGGTAATTAAAAATAAAATTATAGATACGCAAAATCGGACAAGCAAAACTAATGTTAATAATGTTATGTTAATAATGGTTAATAATGGAAAAAAGTAACATTGAGAAATTAATAGTAAAAAAGACTATCATTTTCAGGCTCACGAGTATAATGGAAAGAAATTCAATGGAAATGGAACAAGCAGCAGATAAATGCAAGTATTTGCAAAGAAATTTGCATTTAGTTGAGCTGCCTTCTCCAAATTAGGGATTTACAACTGGAAACGACACATTTTTTGGTTTTGTGAAAGCAGAAAGTGATTTTAGTGTCAGAAAAAGAATTGCTGTTTCCTACTTTAGATGTTAATATTTACATCAATGACGAGATTATACCATTTTCAAAATTTATAAAAGTATCCAGTATTCATACAATAAGTGACATTTTGAAAACTCTAGTACAGTCTAATGTACATACAACAAAAGCAACGAATTGTACATTTTTTTAATTTTAAATTTTCTATCAATTAATAATTGTATATATAAATTCATTTTTTGTATCTATAAAAAAATGAGGAAATAAAAATAACATTCAGAATATATTACTTATGTCGTTTTTTGTTTTTTATTCTCATACTTTTGTATTTTATTCTCAGTCTTTATTTATACATCTTTAACTATATATTTAACATCTTAACTATAACTGATTTATTTTGCACTTGTTTTTGGAGTTTTAAGTTTAATTTTACTATATATTTTATATAAACAGTATATATTATATATTTTTTTTACACACTAAAGATTGCACATTAATGTCAGTCATTTGGCTGAGTTTTGAATTTTTTCTCCTTTCTTTTGTTTTTTCTTTTTCGGCGTTATTATTTTTGTTTGATTGCTTGCACAGAAAATGCATCCTCGTCGTTAAAAAAAATCGTATTATTTTGTGAGTTACTTCACTTTCATGCTTGTTCCAAAATTGAAAGTAAGCTTATTAGTACAGCCGAAGGATGCTTTAAGCAGCCTTTTGTTTTTAACAATATTAGTCGATGCGTTTCAGGTATTTCTTCAGTTGGACCTAACACCAATGTTTTCAGGCAATCGTCACACGCAGAACTTTGCTTGCTCTCGCCAAATTTTATAAATCTTTGGCTTTTTCTAGCTACATATCCAGCTATATAACTTAATACGTACTCTGACGTGGTACATAAATAATAGTCATGATTATCAAGCTCTGTGGCAGCATTGACAAGAATTTCAACATTTGTGCCTTTATCCAAAATTGTATCAATTTGATCCAGCCATTGTTGTTGTCGTTCATGGGGATCTTTTATATCCTTGATGCTTAGAAGAACATGCATCAATTCTCCACCCGCCACATTGCAACCTTTTGGCGGTTTTACCAATGAGTAAGTTGAAACCAACTTATACATTTGTATAAATAATTGAGAATCCGGATGTTCGTTGGAACCACAGCAATGTCGCATCATGCCAAAAAAACGCTAATATAAAAATAAGACGTTGTACAGATTACATTATATAGATTTGTTTTGTATTAAAATAATTCTCTGGTACATCTTCTACATACCTCTAAATTGTCTTGATTTAGTCTAGCAGTCATCAAGTAGTTAAAATTGCATTTCTTAACCAAATAACTACAAATTTCTAGTGCTNCCGTCAATGAAACTTTTAATCCGTAGCACGTTGAAGATGTGATAAATTCATAATTATGTTGTTTTGCTTCTTTTTCCCATGCATTCAGATATTGCAAAAAATCTTCTATGTCCTATAACAGTACGACAACCTTTGTAATTATTAATTATACTTGTGTATTGTGCTTGTAATAGATTTAACTCAATACCTTCCACATTTGGTTGCCCGGCTTTAGGGCTTCCATGGGTGTTCGGCTGTTCATTGCTGTAATCAATGCTTTCAGTCTGGTACAAAATGTTTCCCTCCTTTGGTCTCGCATCCACGTATCCAGCATGCCATGATTTGTAAAGAAACAAAACTGACAGATAAAGTTAGGTTACGTTACTAATTGCAAATGGCGTCCAACCGTAAGAAACTATTCCCTTGAGCGGATTCCCTCCCAATTAGGCGTCAGAATCGGGACCACTTTTATATCACGGAGTTCGATCTCCTTACTCTTACTTCGTGATTTTGGCCTCATTTTGACATCTCACATGTTTGACAGATATGGTCGCCAAACCATATCCTAATGAAAACACAGATGGATATGGATTTGGTCTACTAATTTCGCCGGCGGTTGGCGACAAAACTGCGACATCTCGCAACCAAATTGTTTGCTGGGATTAATCTAAATACTCACTACAAAATCAGAGTGGAACGTGGATGTTGTAGAGAAATCTTTTGTCGGGATTTTAGAAACTTCAAAGAATCTGATTTTCTTTTGGATCTACGAGCTAAGGACTGAGAGCATCTTATGAACTCTGCATCTGTGGACGAAAAAGTTGATATGTTGAATAATTATGTATTACAATGCTTGGACGATCACGCTCCTATACAACGTAGGATCTTCAAGAATTTCCCTGCTCCCTGGCTGACAGCTGATATCAAAACTGCAATGAAGGACAGAGATAGAGCTCGAAGAAGATGGCGGAGAACGCGGAACGTTGATCAATATACTGACTACAAAAGACTAAGAAATCATGTTCAGAACTTAGTTGAATTAGTTTGAACTGCCAAGAATAACTATTATCTGCGCATATTTAATACGGCAAAGGACCCTAACACGATCTGGAGTCATCTTAAACATCTTGGGCTTATCAAGGTTAAGGACGCTAGCAGGTGTCTGGCGTATACAGTGGAAGAGTTGAACGACTACTTTGCACACACCGGAGATCTGGGCAGGAATATATTATCTGAAGACGTAAATCTATCTCTCGCGGACTTTGACGATAGTGAACTTTATTGGACACATATTACACCAAACTCAATACGGAAGGTCATCTACAAGATAAAAACTAATGCGACAGGATACGATGGTGTTTCGTTGAACATAATTTGCCTAGTTCTACAATACATCTTGCCTGTATTGGAGCATATTTTCAATTATTCATTGTCTCACGGTATCTTTCCGGATGCGTGGAAGAAGGCCATTATCTGTCCAATACCTAAAATTAAAAATCCAACAGCTTTGCAACATTACAGGCCGATTGCAATTCTTCCAGTCATGTCCAAGGTCTTCGAACGAGTTGTATGTGATCAAATACAGAATTATTTGGAAGAGAGCAATTTATTCGACTGTTATCAATCTGCATATAGGAGAAACCATTCAACTCAAACAGGTCTCATAAGAGTACTTGATGATGTTAGACTAACAGCGGATAGAAGAATGGTCACTATCTCTGTTCTCTTCGATCTATCAAAGGCCTTTGACAGAGTTGACCACACTATTCTTCTGAGAAAGCTAAAAGCTAAAAAGTTCTCCAACCTGGCGCTTCGTTGGATAAGTTCATATTTGAACGGAAGGCAACAAGTAACAAGAGATCCTGTTGACCGCTCTACTTCTTCATTTGCCTTTGTCAACGTTGGAGTACCGCAGGGCTCCGTTCTTGGACCGCTGCTTTTTACTCTGTACATTTTGGACTTTCGGGATGTTCTCTCTAACTGTAAGTACAGCTTTTATGCAGATGATTTATTAATCTATCTTCATTGTCTGTCTTGAGATCTACATGAGGGCATCACTAGTGTTAACACAGATATCTGCGGAATTGTGGCGTGGGCATCCGGGAACAAGCTGATTCTGAATTGCGAAAAGACACAGGCGATCATTCTGGGATCGAGCCGACACATAAATGCAATAAATCTCAGCACCCTGCCTCGTGTTGAAGTGAGTGGTGCTGTCGTTCAGTACACTACTCAAGTAAAATATCTGGGTGTTACAATTGCTAACTCGCTCTCGTGGAATGAGCACACCGTTAACACCACCAAAAAGATTAGGAAAACGTATCAGCTGAAGTTATGCAAGAATCTATTACCACAAACGCTGAAGCAGAATTTGATAATGAGCCTTGTTTTTCCGCATGTGGACTATTGCTGTTGTGCGTTCACAGACATGTCAACAACTCTTAACATTAGACTGCATAGGGCCATTAATGCGTGTGTCAGATTCATTTTTGGTGTAAGAAGAGATGATCACATAACACCATATTACAAGATTCTTGGGTGGCTGAAGACTGATAGCAGGAGGGCTTATTTTGTTGGATGTCTTACATATAGTATTTTATCGACCGAATGCCCCAGTGTATTATATGATAATTTTCATTTTCGGAGTGCGACTTCTAGTAGATCGACAAGAGCTGCCTCCAATTTACTTGCTGTACCGCAGTGTCGTACAGAGACTTATAAGCGCTCTTTTACATGTACTGCATCCTCTAACTGGAATAATCTGTTTCCTTACATTCGTGACGCTGAGTCTCTAGGTGAATTTAAGTCGCAACTTCATGCTTACTTTTTGAATCATCAATGCTGAGTTAGTCTAAAATAGAATGTTAATATTTATTTGCTTGGATGTTTTTGCACAGTCAAATTTTTCTCTTTATTTCATTTGTTTATTAGTTTATTAAGTTTATTATTTTTTTATTATGTTTTAGTTCATTATGTTTATTATTTTTATTATATTTCATTGTTTTTTCTTTTTTTTTGATATTTTATATTGTATACATTTACATACTCCCCTGTACATATACTTTTGGTGCGCTTAAGGGAACTTGTGCCGGAGCGCTATAATAAATGATGCTTTCTCTCTCTCTCTCTCTCTCTCTCTGAGCTCTCCGCGGATACTTAGCATTGCTAGAGAAAGAGAACAATGCCGTTACGATTGAATCGGTCAAGGAAATGATAACGGATGCAGTTTCTAAGATGCGTTCAGACACTCTGCTGCATCGATCTGCTGGACTTATGTCCGAGGATGGCTCTGCACCTTCCGTCTCGTATGCTGCTGCTGTGAAATCTGCGAGTTCTATTCNTGTTGCTCGTGGTCCTACTGTCGCCGTTAAGAAGTCCACGGATATTCTCATCGTACCTAATAAAGATCATGGATGCAAATACTCATCGTCTAGTGAGACTAAGGAGGCTTTAAAGAGGATTATCAAGCCGGCGAATTTTAACTTGAAAGTGAACAAAATAACTTCGACGCGTAACAACGGTGTTCGTATTGAGGCTGCGACGGTTGATCTGCCAAAAATTAAAGATTCGTCTGAGCTTGCGAAAGCAGGACTTAAGGTGAAACAGATTGCTAAATCAAATCCTAGATTGATTGTTCACGGGGTACCTATTGGACTTAACAAAGAAATTATTAGATCAGAGCTTATTGATCTGAATCTGAATTNGCATGACTCGCCTGAAGTCAAGGTCATATATATATTTCCACCCAAGACGGATCGTACTACTACCAGTTGTATAATTGAGGTACCGCCTGATGTACGAACCATGTTGCGTCGCGAGCAACATATCTATATTAATTTTTCATCGTGTGTCTTCGAGGATTACGTGCGAGTGCTTCAATGTTATAAATGTTTGGCATTTGGTCATCTGGCTAAGAATTGTAAGAGTGCAGCACTATGTGGTCATTGCGCGGGCGATCACGAAATGAGAAATTGTCATGCGAGGAGTGAAGCTACCACTTGCGGGAACTGCAGAAGATGGTTGCATAGTGAATCAACACACTCTGCACTTGACGGGAAGAATTGTCCGATATTAAGAAAAATCCGATAAAAAGGCTGCAGGAAAAGATTAAAAATATAAATTATGAACAACTCTCGTAATCTGAGATTACTTCTCTGTTATTAATCTGAAAGTAACCAGACTGGTAAAATATTTATCGTTACAATGGAATCTTGCAATGTGGAGCAGCATCATTTACGTGCGTGTCATGTAAACTGTCAATCCTTGATGGCGCATTTAGACGAATTTCGGTTATTTTTCACCAACTCTAAATATGATATNATTTGTCTTTCGGAAACCTGGCTTAAGCCTACTATCCTGGATCAGATTGTCGAATTACCAGGCTACCAGCTACTTAGATGTGACAGNATTGGCANGATGGGAGGTGGAGTTGCGTTATTGCTGGCAGATACACTTAATGTTAAGACTTTGACAACATCTGGCGGAGAATATTGTCGCAAACCCGAATTTTTAATTGCGGAGGTCTCTTCTNGTGNTGAGAAAGTTATAGTTGCAGTCGTATATAGACCGCCGCACTGTGGACATTTGNCTGAATTCTTCACCATTGTCTCAGATATTTCTGTGCAGTACAGACACTGCATAATTTTTGGTGACTTTAATGTTGATCTTTTACAAACTACGTATGATTCACATTTGATTTCTACTTTTGTCACTTCATCATCCATGCATCTTGTTCCATATGCACCGACACATCACACTCAAACGTCTTCAACGTTATTGGATCTGTGCATGGTAAACAATGCTGAGAAACTGAAATCTTTCCAACAGCACGACATTGGATTTCTATCTGCGCATGATTTGATAGATATCACATATAACATCTACATCAAACGGTGCTATGCTAGAACGACTGTGGTGAGAGATTTCACAACGTTTAACAGTGAGTCTTTCCTTGAAGAATTGATTGCCTGTGACTGGAGTGCGATACGTCATACCGACAGTATAGACGAGAAGATAGAACTTCTTAATGAGTATCTATTAAGCTGTTACAACAGCCATGCTCC
This sequence comes from Pseudomyrmex gracilis, assembly GCF_002006095.1. NCBI lineage: Eukaryota > Metazoa > Arthropoda > Insecta > Hymenoptera > Formicidae > Pseudomyrmex > Pseudomyrmex gracilis. The sequence goes on along the minus strand of NW_018020948.1, from coordinate 81,692 downwards.
ACTTAAGACAATACGTCCTAAACGCTTACCAGCACTATAGATTACTCCGCTTATCAAAGCAAAGATGGCNGATAGGGACAGGCTTCGTAGAAAGTGGAGGAGACATAAAACCGATATGAATTACAACTTGTTTAAAGAGTCAAGGAATCAAGTACAAAACATAGTTCGTAAAGCAAAGCAAGACTATTATTTATCCGTCTTTGGAGACTGTAGGAAGCCAGCTTATACCTGGATGAAACTAAGACAACTCGGTCTAATTAAGACAAAAGCTAACCCTACTAGACTTCCTTTTTCTGCTGATGACTACAATAGCTTCCTAACTGACCATCAATCGGATGCCATTGAGAATGAAGAGGTATTTTTAGGTGAACTTGCATATGACGAGTCGAAATTTTACTGGAAAAATGTTGAAGACGCCAAGGTCAGAACGGCAGTATCTACTATTGCCTCGAACTCAACTGGACATGATGGTGTCTCGCGGGATCTCATCAGATTGGCCATGCCTTGCATCCTTCCTGTTCTCACACACATTTTTAATTACAGCTTGAATAGTGGAGTATTTCCTACTATCTGGAGATCTGCCTTGGTCTGTCCAGTGCCGAAAGTAAAATCTCCTTCGGAACTACAGCATTACAGGCCGATCTCTCTGCTTTGTGTGCTGTCGAAGGCACTCGAACGAATTGCCGCGCAACAGATGGTGGAATATCTTGAACCTAACAATTTACTGGATCCATATCAGAATGCCTATAGGCGGGGATATTCTACTGAGACCGCGCTCATCAGAGTCCTTGATGATGTAAGAGAAGCTGCGGATCAGAGAAAAGTCACGATTGCGGTATTCTTTGATTTCACTAAGGCTTTCGATAATGTCAACCATCGACGCCTGATCAACAAAATGATGGANATGAATTTCTCTAACTCTGTTTTGAGATGGATGTGCTCGTATCTCTTTGGTAGAACTCAGGCAGTTCGTGACACATACTCAAACACAGTGTCGGCTCAACTACCAATTAACAAAGGTGTTCCTCAGGGGTCGGTCTTGGGGCCACTTCTTTTCTCGTTATATGTCTCTGATTTCGGCACAATCCTGAGGGAGTGTAGATATAATTATTATGCTGATGATCTACTTGTATACTTGCACACTGAACCATCTCTGCTTGNAGAGGCATTAAATAAAATTAATATGGACATTTGTAACGTGGTGAATTGGGCAACATCTAACGGATTAAAACTTAATGCCAGTAAAACATCGGCAATTATCTTTGGCACAGCAAGACATGTTCATGCGATTGACTTACAAGCCACATCGCGTGTGGTAGTAGACGGAGCCTTCATTCCCTGGAGCAACTCTGTTACGTATCTTGGTGTCACCTTGACCAGTGCTTTATCATGGGAAACTTACATCTCCAATACAATTTCGCGGGCTAATGCTGCTTTGCATCGGTTAAAAATATTCAAGCATCTCTTCTCATCTCGAGTACGGTCAAGATTGGTGTCCTCTTTAATCTATCCAATTTTTGACTACGGTTGCACGTTACTGACGAATTTAACAGATATTGACGGTCTCCGACTACATAGAGCCTTTAACAGATGTGTTAGATTCATCTTCCAAATCAAATGGTACGAGCACATCACACCATATTGTGAGAAATTGCGCTGGCTTAAACTTAAGCTGAGAAGAATCTTCTTCATGGGAAACATGCTCTTCAAAATATTGGAGACGGGAAGACCGCGGGTTTTATATGATGGATACTCTTTTAGAGATCCACAGCNGTATCGCGAGACTAGAACTATTTATGGAACTTTGATCTTGCCGTTGTGCCGTACTGAGTATTATAGGCAATCTTACAGATGTGTCTCGGTGGACATCTGGAACGATATTCCAGTGGACATACGTAATGAATCTTTTATTAATTTTAAATACAAATTTTTTGATCACTTGCTAAACCTAAATGCGCAATGTTAGTTGTCCCTAACGCAGTGATAATTTTTAACTTTGACGTATAATCCCGTAACTCCAAAACGCAAATTTTAGAGGAGAGCAGTTTAAAAGTATAAAGCTTCATATGTTTCCCTATAGTTAGGGATCTTTCGGTTTTAAATTTGTACCTTATTTATGAATATTTTTTTTTAATATTTGGTGAGACCATAAAGAACATGACTTTCTAAGTGTCATTATGCAATAAACTGAAAATCCCATATGTGACACTTATGTAATTATACGTAGGGAGTGACGATGTGCCGTCTGGGTCATATCTTCGCGCTCCCCCTCTCCTCTCCTATACACACGAGGTGCACGATTATAATTTGGAGAGCGAGGCGAGCGTCGCTCTCTCAGGTGTCGACGCCAACAACACAAAGTGCAACACGCGTGACGATTTCTAATTCGTCGAGAGTGCACCGAGGAGTCGAAATATAACTCCGACGATGACGTATAAGTCATCTCGTAAGATGCCCCGAGGGTTACTCTCGGGGTACCCTAGAATTATCGCTAAACGTTATTGCCTAGGCTCCATAGATCTTGTGTATAAAATGCTAGGTTATCGTTGCCGTTTACGTGGCGATTTAGAAGCGGGGATGGATCCCCACGGCGGCGGCGCGGCGGCGAGAGTCTACACTTGAGCGCCGCATTTCGTTAAACGTTTTGGAAACAAGGCCGCCGCTAGCTGCGAGAAACGTTATCCCGCGAGACACCGGTTCCTTCTTCTTCCGAGAAACAAAAGTTTCCCCAAGACTCTGTTAATTATCCGAGTGTTTCGTTTGACACATTCGCGCGCGCGAATTCGATATTCTTGGTCGTTGTCATCACCACCGAGTCGATCGATACATTTCTTCATACCCGGCGCACATACGCGTGCAAACATCCTCGCGATTCTTACTCCAGACGTTGTCTCGCTTGTTCGTATACGCGTTTCTATGTTTATGCTCTCCGGGACGTTTCTCATTGATCGTGGGGGTGCTTGTTCGCTACGCTGATGCTTTTAATAATTTGCGCGCGATGGAGTTATGTTTCCATTCTCGCGTGGCGTACCACTCGGCGAGACATTAACTCGTTTTTCATCTTTTTCCCGAAGATGTAATGGTTTGCCAAAGCTCTCTGTGTGTGTGTGCGTGCGTGCATGTGCGTCGACGAAAGAGAGAGGAGAGACAGAGAGAGAAAGAGAGAGAGAGAGAGAGAGAGAGAGAGAGAGAGAGAGAGAGAGAGAGAAAACGGAGAGACACGAGAGAGCAACAGATAGAACAAAAACCGAGCGAAACCCAGGCGCTTTGTTGTTGCGCGACAGTGGTTGGAGGGTATATAATAATTCATCGTTGTAACGCACTCCGAGCGCCCGGAACAAAGGTCAAAGCTGACCCCGAACTGGTATCTCTCTCTCTTTTTTTCTTTCTCTCTTTCTCTCTCACGCGCGCGCGCCCGCGCTCACGGAATTACGATATTTTGAACAACGGATTCGGGCTCTGCGCCGTGTCCGTTGCCGAGCGTTTGTTACTTTTCGAGCGACGTGTTAATACCAGACGATTTCTGTCGGAGAGTTGTCACGCGGCACAGCGCGCGCTATTAACCATGTAGCCCATCATATCGATATCTCTTCCTCTTTTTTTTCTCTTCTCCGCGTATAACAATGCGTGATCGATACTCGCGAAACGGATCCGTGGAGGAGTGGCTGATGCGCCGCGCGTTTTCCTCCCCCCGCGACGATCTTTTCGCTCCGCGTTTTATAATAACTAGATGGCTGAGCTTGACGTGAAACGACCGTGTGTGCACGTATGTTGTATATTCTCTCGCGCTCGAATACGTATATTCCGGATTCGAAACCGGAGGAATGATAACTTAACCAACGTAAAAACATTTCTTTCCGAACGCGCTTTCGAGAACGGCGCGAGGTTTTCGTTCGCAATTTTTTTTTTTATTTTTTTATATATTTTTTTTATTTGATATCTGAATACGCACAAAATTTGCAATGCAAAATTCGCGACGCTATTCGTAAAACGTCTCGTCGTTGCACAGAATCGAAAGCTCTACGCGTATTAATCCATTACGTTATCTCTGCAGGTTCTGTTAATTTCTTCCCGTGCGATGGCGAGCAAGGGGGTTTCTCATGGAACGTATGAGTGCTGTAACCGAGAGGGACACGCCGTGACTGATTGTAGTCGCGACGATCTTGACGTTCTTGCGGGAGAACCTGTCGCTTCTCGTTTCGAATTTGTTTAAAAGAATAGAATTGATTTTTCGGTATTGTTCGTTTCGCGAGGGAGAAAGACGCGAGGAAATTCATTCGTTCGATCTACGTTCAATTTTCGCATCTCGCAAACGACAAAGGTCTCACAAACCAAGTTACCCGCGCGAGGAAGGAAAATTCAAATCAAATGCGCGAAATGCAATTCGCGAAACTTGCGAAAGAAGCATAATTCGGTTATTCGAATGACTGGAACGCGTGCATTAACCACCGGCGTTACAAAAAGGGGAGTAATCAACCCTGTGCTGTTTAGCGGAACTATTAACGTGTGTGCGTGTGTGCGTACGGCCTTTACAGACTGCGAATGGTAGTAAGACGCAATATGGCGATTCCATCTGCTCGATAAGGCACAATACGCTTTACTTCAGCAGGTTTCTCTCTCCGCAGGTTTCGCGTAGCTGTGTATATAATATTCTCCGCACATAAACGCATTAGATTTACCGGCAACGCGTACCAACGCGGAGTTTGACGAGCTATTAATTTATTGTTTCAAATTATCAAATAACGGTCTTCCACGAAAGCGGAGATTACGGCGCGTAGGTTTCGCTTTGCGGTGCATCGGACCGTGTGATTACC
>NW_018020948.1:62388-76554 GCF_002006095.1 Pseudomyrmex gracilis | reverse complement strand
GAGAGAGAGAGAGAGAGAGAGGGAGAGAGAGAGAGAAAGAGAGAGAGAAAGAGAGAGAGAGAGAGAAAGCATATATTTATTCAGCGTCCTGGGATGAAATCCCCTCAAGCGCACTAAGTATTACAAAATTGCTTATAAAAATGTGAAGAAAACAAATACATATAATACACCAAAATAAAATAAAATTAAAATTAAGCAGTACAATAAAGTGATGCAAATTTTATTCGCACAGGTGCGTCCGCCTCAGGTACAGACAAGAGCTCTGGAACTGCATTTAAATAATATGCAGTTATGGCTTAGACATTAATAGATACTCGTACAAGCGATTTCTAAACACTTCAATAGATCCTGCACTGCGTATAGCAAGTGGAATCTCATTTCACAGTTTAGACGCGCTAAATTTGAAAGATCGTCTATACAGTTCGGTTCTGCAAAGTGGTAAAGAGAGAAGATCTTCAGCTAATCTGGTGCTTCTGCATGATTCCGTCTTTCTGAAGACTAAGTTATTGTAGAGGAGTTCAGGCTGGTGAGTCTTGATTATATTAAATAATAGACATCCTACGTTATATTTTCTTCTCACATCAACCTTGAGCCAACGTAGTCTATTGTAGAAGGGTGTAATGTGTTCATCTCTTCTCACATTAAATGCAAATCTTATACAAGCATTTACTGCTCTATACAACCTCAGATTGAGCTCCGCTGTTATGTCAGTGAGAGCGCCACAGCAATAGTCTAGATGCGGAAAGATCAAAGAGACTATCAGATTGATTTTAAGTTTCTCAGGCAATAGATGTTTTGAGATCTTCAGCTGATATAACTTTGTATTCATCTTCTTGACCACATTGGACACCTGCCTATCCCAAGACAGAGTGCTGGATATTGTTGTGACCGAAAAAGTAGTTAGTGATTAAGAAATAGTTGAGGTCACAACGACAAAGAATAAGTAGTAAAGGCGGCGCAATCACGTTGATACAACGCGATTGCGAGTTAGTTATAGTAAGCGTTCCGAGAACGCTCGGTTGCACCAAGCTAAACATAGCAGCTTGCTTGGTCAGCTAGGTGAGCAACAAAGCCGTTTACAGGAAACGGTGTCAAAATTGAGGACGGGCGCGTTGCCCTACGGAGCTCGCGCCACGTCCTGATTGGTCAGGAGACCTGACCAAGAACTGGCACAAAGTTGTATATAAAGACCGGCGAAACAGAACTCGAGAGAGTCTCCGAGCCGTCGTCTTATTAGTATAATTAGCAATAAGGATTTGTAAGGAAAGACAGAATAAACCATTCGGAAACCCAAGGAGACTAGGCTCTTTCTCTCGCACCTGCTCAGAAATCCTAAAAGAACTCAAGTATCGCCGCGGCGGTACAACAATTGGCAGCGGTGGGATAGATCAAACTCTTGGAGAAGAAAACGATCTATCTGGATTTCGAGCACACGGAAAGCAAAGAAGAAAGAGGGAAAAGATACCGCAACGGAAACAACGGAGAGGGTTGCAGCGTGTAAAAAAACACTCTCGGGAAAGCTCGCAAAAAGATTTATTTCAAAAAAAAGAAGCGCTCTGGTACATTAGTACATAGTTGCGAGGTGACGTTGGATTCCGGTATCTGAAACAAAAAAAAAAAAAAAAACGCAAGTCAGTAAAGGCGTTCAAGAATTTGAAGCGCAAGAGAGACAGAGATGTGTATCTCGGTCTTAGGTTGCAGGCGGTAAACACTGACCTACCGCAGCTAGCAGCGGATAACGACGTGAAGCGGAGCAGCAAGGATAGCTAGCTTTCCTTTGTTTCCAGACCAAAACGATTTCGCTTTAGTCTGGAAACAAAGGAAAGGACCACCGGTCCAAAGCGGAGGCGCAGACAACGACAAAAGCAACCATCGGACGAACGGTTCAGAGGTCACAAGTACAAGGGCAGTGCAGGGCAGAAAGGAAGGCAGTTCGGGAAAGACAACGAACTTCGAGGAGGCGTAGCGGCACGCGACGGCAGCAGCCAAGCAGTCAGCAAGATAGCAGCGTCAGCAGAAATACGACGGCAGAGCAGCGTCAGCAGAAGCAGTAGACTTAAACAGCGAGAGAATGTATCTACTACTGTAAGTCTTAAGTAATTAGTTTGTAAACCGCGGAACGTTACGAATGTCCGGTAATTGGCTACTACGACAAACCGAACGAGAAAAGCGCGAAACGCAATCTGCACGGGCAAGTCGAGTCAGAAATTTAGCACCAGTGCGGGAACCAAGAACTGCACCGACCGTGTTGTATCAAGAAGTAAATATAGTTAGGCGGCCTGTAGTGTTAGGTTACGATAGCGATGAAGAGTTATCGCCCTATGTAATTGCCGAGCGTGAGTTTTCTTTCGACTTGGATAGAAGCATTATCGGTAGTTCACAAGGTTTGGAACGCGATAGAGCTCCGGGCAACGAAACTCACAGACGCGGATACTCGTTGGTATCGTATCAGAGCGAATTGTTTAACACAAGACAGCAGGCCGGAATGAATAACGAAAGTATGGACCAGGAACTTGACGAACAAAATATAAACCGGACTCGCGAAGAAGTGGAACGCGAAATTTCCCGAATGCGTAACGAGTTGACTGCGGGCGGCACCGCGGGGCGCGGGGCCGCGGGAACAAGTGGGCAAAGTTACAACCCCGCTGACGCAATGCTACAACAGGTAGTGCGGTCATTGGAAGCAATAAGTTCGCGAATAGACGCGGTGGAAGAGTGAAGAGTGACGGAACTCCGCGAGACACACAGACGCGGGACGGGTGTGTCGATGACGCGACACGTGTACAGACGCCCGAGCGAACAGTTAGACGTGACGTACGAACAAACAGCTGACGACGTAAGAAATCGCGCCGTGTTATACAACGGTAGTCTGAAATTAAAAGATGTGGTCGAAATAATGTTTACTGGAAAATCACCCGAGCAAGTTCGAGAATTTTTGAATACGTGTAAGTACGCAGAGGGAATGGTCAATCCTGCGGAGGAACCCGCTCTTCTGCAAGCAGTATTGCGAACCAAGCTAAGAAGGCAACCGTTGATTGACTTCGAAACAAAGGACATTCGCGATTTTGGTCAGTTAAAGGCAGAAATAGAAACTACGTTTTCTGCAAAGCGAAGCACTACACAATTACAAATAGAATTCAACACCTTGCGACAAAAGAGTAATGAAAGTGCACAGGTCTACGGTCAAAGAGTAAATCAAACGGCCATGGAGTTGTACGAATCTATGGTGGAAGGCAAAGGTCACACCATAGAAGAGAAACGTACTATTATGAGTACTATTAAAGAGCAAGCGCTGCAACAGTTCCAAATAGGGTTTAAAGAATGATGTGAGGTTAATAATAAGATCACGCAACTATAGAATGTTGCAAGAGGCTGTGAACGCAGCAAGCTCTGAGGAAAAGGTGGCGGTGCCACAGAGCAGCCACGTGGGAAATTCTGCAGTAAAGCAAAAAATGGGAAAAAGTTATGGAAAAAACGCGTGCTACAAGTGCGGAAGAATCGGGCACTACGGAAGAGACTGCCGATCGAGTAAAGTGACATTGCCTAAGCCAGGAAAAAACCACGTAAATACAGTGGAAAAGCATTGCAATTATTGTAAGAAAACGGGCCACACCCGAGGAAACTGCTGATTACTGAATGGCAAGAACAGTAAAAAGTATGTTGCAAAAAAGGAGAAAAAACAGTGAAAAAGATAACAAATCGAGCGACAATAGTGAATCGTCTAGCGACGAAGAAGAATCCAAGGTCAAAGGAAAAAAGAAAAAAAGCGTGTCAGTAGCGGATGTACAGATGACAGAAGTAAAAACCGTACAGGCAGGATTAGACTTTGTGACAGTGCCAATGAGAGAAGCGAAGAGGGGACAGGTCGAAATGTCGCACGATACCGGAGCTACGATATCACTGGTAAATAAAAGATATTTCAAAAGCGAAACCCCGGCAGAGAAGACCAAGTTAGAATTAACAGGAGTTACTGGACACAAGGCATGCGTCATTGGAAAAGTGAAAGCCACGATACAGTTAAAGAATAGAAATATAAGGCACACCGTTTACATTGTAAAAAATGATTTTCCTATTAACTATCCGGGAATACTGGGAAGTGACTTCATAAAGAAATATAAAGCAGTGCAAGATAACGATAAAAGAAGGCTTGTAATAGGCAAAGAGACCATAGCGATGCATTCATATCAAAGCGTTGTTTTGCAACCAAGAAGCGAAACGGTTGTACAAGCAGTTACGAATTGCAACCAGGTAGGAATAGTACAGGCTAAGGAAACGCAGCCGGGAATATTCATAGGGTGTTGTCTGGTGCAACCCGAGAATTATCTGTGCCCTGTAAGCGTGTTAAACACCACAGAAAACGAGGTGGAAATCGAAACACCGCGAGTAGAAATAGAAGAATTACTGGAAAAAGAAGTAGAAGGTGCGGTGGTAAATACAAGTGAGAAGAAAACTGAGCCATTACGCAGTAAACGGGTGAAGGAAGCCCTGCGCATGCAACACTTGAATAAAGAAGAACGAGATGTTCTGGTAGAAATCTGCGAAGCGTACAGTGACGTGTTCTATTTGACCAGAGAGCCACTGAGTAAAACGGGCGCAGTGGAACACACCATAAGAATAAAAGCTGATACCGCACCGATCAATGTAAAACCATACCGGTTGCCTGAGAAACATAAGGAAGAAGTTAACCGGCAAGTTAGGGAAATGCTGGGTAATAAAATCATCAGAAACAGCAGGAGCGAGTGGAACGCACCGCTTCTGATCGAAGAAAATGGACGCGTCAGGCGTAAGGAAGTTACGAGTAGTCGTGGACTTTAAACAGTTAAACGATGTAACCGTGGGGGACTCGTTTCCCTTACCAAATATTACCGAGATACTCGACCAGCTCAGGAATGCCAAGTATTTTTCGACGTTAGATTTGGCGTCTGGATATCACCAGATTCCAATGAAAAAGGAAGATAGGGAGAAAACGGCATTCTCGATGCCGTACGAGCATTACGAGTACAATCGAATGCCCTTCGGTCTCAAAAGTGTGCCGGCAACCTTTCAGAGGCTGATGAATGCGGTTCTGACGAGGTTGCAGGGGGTAAAGTGCTTTGTGTACCTGGATGATATCGTTATCCACGGGACCAGTCTCGAAGAACACGCAAAATGAGTAAAAGAGGTGTTTAGTAGACTAAGGGAACATAATCTCCGGTCACAGCCGGACAAGTGCGAATTTTTTTTGCAAAGAGGTGACGTACCTCGGGCACAAAATTACAGAAAGTGGAATTTCGCCAGATCCTAGCAAGGTGAGCGCGGTAAAAGAGTTTGCTGTTCCGAAAAAAACGAAGGACATCCAAGCGTTCATAGGGTTGGCGGGATGTTTACCGGAAATTTATTAATAATTTCTCGAAGATCGCGAAACCCCTGACACAATTGTTAAAAAAGGGAACGGAGTACAAGTGGAAACATGAGCAGCAGTTAGCTTTCAAAACGCTGAAAAGTCGGTTGAGCGAAGCACCACTGCTGGCGTACCCGGACTTCACGCGAGAGTTTGTTGTCACTACGAACGCATCGGGTTACGCCATCGGGGCCGTGCTATCGTAAGGCGAAATAAGATACGACAGGCCGATCGCGTACGCGAGCCGAGTCTTAAATAAGGCTGAGCGTAATCACAGCACCATCGAAAAGAAGCTACTTGCGACAGTTTGGGCGGTAAAACACTTCCGGCCGTATCTGTACGGAACGAAGTTTAAGGTTGTTACGGATCATCGAGCGTTAGTCTGGCTACTTAGTATAAAAGATCCCGGGTCGCGGCTTGTACGCTGGCGACTAAAGCTGGAAGAGTACGACTACGAAGTAGTGTACAAAAAGAGGAAAGCTAATACGAACGCGGACGCGCTGAGCCGGAGACCGGCAAAAGTGATAAGCGCGTGCGAAGCAGAGAAGACGAAGAGCGAGACAGATGAGACGAGCGGGACGAAGCCACTCACAAAAGAAGAGAAGAAACAGGTGTTGTACGAAAATCACAACACACCGACAGGCGCACACCAAGGAGTCACTCGTACTGTGAAGCAAATTTAATTGAAACACAACTGGCCTAATTTAAAACGTGATGTAGAAGAATACGTGTCAAAATGCGAATCTTGTCAGAAGAACAAGCTAACGAGAAAGTTAAGAGCACCGATGGTAGTAACGGACACACCGAGAGAACCATTCAAGAAATGTGCTCTTGACATAGTCAGGCCGTTGTCCGTCACGAACTATGGTAGTAAGTATCTTCTCACGTTCCAGGATAACTTAACGAAGTTCAGCAAGGCGTTACCGATTTCGAACCAGGAGGCTGCGACTGTGGCAAAGGAATTTGTCACAAAAATAATTTGTGAGCACGGAATACCCGGAACAGTTTTAACGGACCAAGGAACTAACTTTGTCAGCGAACTGTTTAAGAATGTTTGCAGGTTGCTGCGTGTTAACAAAATACAAACTACCGCGTATCACCCGGAAAGCAACGGCGCGTTAGAAAGATCTCATCGAACGTTAGCGGAATACATACGTCATTATGTGGACGAAGATCAACGCGATTGGGACGAGTGAGTTCCGTACGCGATGTTCACGTACAATACGACATCACATACGGCAACAGGTTTTACGCCGTTTGAGCTGGTGTACGGGCGACGGGCGGAACTGCCAACGGCGCTGACGAAACCTCCGTCAGTGCAGTATAATTTAGGTGATTACGCGCAAGAACTCAAGGAGAGGTTGCAGGCTGTAAATCGCGTGGCTAGAAAAAATCTTAGGGAAGAAAAAGAAAAGGCCAAAAGGTACTACGGTAGAAAAACAAAAATACCGACATTTAAGGTAGGAGACAGGGTGCTCGTTTACGACGAAACCCTACGGAGGGGGCGGTCTACGAAATTAGAGTCGCTCTGGACAGGACCCTTCAAAGTGGTAGGAAAGACGTCCGACGTGACGTACACGGTAAAGGCAAGGAGGCGTGTGCAGAGTGTACATACAAATCGGTTGAAGCTTTTTGTTGAAAATTAGTAACTTACCATAGTCATTCCGAGTCGGAGAGGGTGATAACTGGCGGCGTGGCACGGGGCGGAGACTCCAGGATCACCACCTCGTCGTCGTCCTCGTCGCCCTTGTTCGCCTCGAAACGGTGAGGGCCAAGGTACCCCCGGAAAGGGCTCGAGTATAGGGGCGGCAGTGGCCGCCAGTATAGGAAAACAACTTCCGGGTCCGGTGAGGCGGGCGGCGGCGGTTGTACGCACAAGATGGTAATATCGTCGGCGATCCTTCGGGGGTGCGGGGAGATAAGGTGAGAGCCCCCGAACTAAGAGAAGTGTCAGAGGAGGCACCGGGCGAGGAGGCACCTGGAGCGGTGCGTGAAGCACATAGCCCACACGGGAGCTCACGTGGGCACAGAGCACTAGTTTCCGGTAACTCGGACATTATGAAAGAAAAGTTTGAAGTCGAGGTGTGCTAGGCAGCGTTCGACAAGGCACTGGCGCTCATCATAAAGAGTCGCGTCCCGGAGTGTGAGAAAAGAAGTCCACGGAACAGATCGAGTGTAGATCCGAGAATTAAATATAAGAAGCGTTTGTAAACTGCTTGGACGAGCGATTGTGAGAACCTTGCTCGAAGTTCTACCGTGTAAGAAGGCAGACAATTACAGAGAAAAATTTTTGTTCTAGGCTGTTTCTATTTTGCGGCATGGGAGTTAACGAGTACGAGGTCAAAAGATTTGAAAAAAACCCGGGAATTTTTTTGAACAAATCGGAGAGTATTGTAAAGTAGAATCGTACTGGAAAATAGTTGTTAGCTTAAATACAAGTACAAGTGAATGACACGAACAGCTGAGTATTTTCGTTAAGGAAATGCCGCATTACTGCAGGGGACTGGATAGCATAGATCAAGTAGCCAGAGAAATTTGCAACAACATGGTTGCGTTAGTTAACAAAGAGCAAGAACAACTGAGCAATATGATAGAACGCGTTAAGTTTCTGAGCTATAGAGCGGAGGATAAAAAACGTGGTTTAGTCGACGGTGTCAGATCGTTAGCTAAGTATCCGTTCGGAGTAATGGATGCGAGCGATGAAAAGTTAAGAAATGACCACTTGAGTGCGGTAGATGCGAAACAGGAAGTTCTTAGAAGCGCAATGAGAAGTCAACTTCAGGTGTTAAACAAGACGATAATTCACATTAATAAACTCAAGGAAAAGTTACAGTACAATGAAAATTTGTTGTTAAACGTAACGAAACGTCTAGGTTTAGCGTTAGATGAGTACGCACAGCGGCAAACGTTAACAGAGTATTTCACGACCGTCAGTGCAATAATGGCAGATCTGTTAAGAGATACCGAACGAGTAATAGAGTTCGTGTTGCACCTCAAACGAGGGGTGGTACACCCTGCAGTAGTGTCACAAGAGGCGGTGCTGATGCAGCTAAAGGAAGCAGTGTCGAAGCTACCTGAGGGAATGCATTTCCCGTTTCAAATCTCAAAACAGCACTGGGCTGTTGTCAAAAAATTAGGAGAAATAGTTGCGTATGTGAAAAATGCTGAGGTAGTGGTGATACTAAAGTTCCCTTTAGTGTCATCTTCTTGAGGAAGTGAGTTAGTTCATGTGCTTCCTTTACCTGTGCACAGCCATGACAACGTGTACGTGTTTGCTGACGTTAAGTATAGTTTGTTTAGCATCGACAAGGAAGGGAAGACGTATTCACTCTTGTCAAGGGACGAGTTAGGTCGTTGCAAAGTGGTGAACAGACACTACTTTTGCGATCGTAGTCTCGCCACGTATTATGGTAGTGGAACACCATGTGAGGTGCGCATGTATCTGCGCGAGGAAGGTGCTGCGTGTCAGTTGAGTTATTTGGCAACGGATCAAACCTTGTGGATCACGTTGGAAAGTTCTAACATGTTTTTGTATTCTACGCATAAGAGCGAACAGCTAACAGTTCAGTGCAAGGAGCACACAGAGTACGCGACAACAGTTCATGGAACGGGTCAGGTAACACTAACCGAAGATTGTAAGTTGCTGACACGGGAAATGTTTGTAAGAACGCAAGGAACGGCAGCTGGTGTGCGGGTGCAAACGTATGTACCTGAGTATAACTTGTTACTGCCGGTGGTCACACCTACACGAGTAGGAAACCTCACTGGTGTGAAGCTAAAGACCGTGCTAGACGGTAGAGAATTGTCATATGTGAGCGGTAAGGTAAGCGAGATAGCAGCGAGCATGGATGACGTAAACTCGGGATGGAGCGTTCATCCTCGGACGGTGTATACGGTCACGGCGAGCGGTGCGTTAATTGTAATAGTAGCCGTCGTGACGGGAGTAGTTGTAAGACACGTGTCAAAGGAAAGAGAGACGGGTACGGCACGTGCGAGTGCCGGCAAACCGTGCGTAGGTAAAAAAGATACAATGTGTACGTAGGGAAAACATAATTAACGTAGTGTTAAGTGCGTTAGGCGAAAAACTTGCGTACAAGTTTTTCTTTTTCCGGCGAGAGGGGGATGTTGTGACCGGAAAAGTAGTTAGTGATTAAGAAATAGTTGAGGTCACAACGACAAAGAATAAGTAGTAAAGGCGGCGCAATCACGTTGATACAACGCGATTGCGAGTTAGTTATAGTAAGCGTTNCNAGAACGCTCGGTTNCACCAAGCTAAACATAGCAGCTTGCTTGGTCAGCTAGGTGAGCAACAAAGCCGTTTACAGGAAACGGTGTCAAAATTGAGGACGGGCGCGTTGCCCTACGGAGCTCGCGCCACGTCCTGATTGGTCAGGAGACCTGACCAAGAACTGGCACAAAGTTGTATATAAAGACCGGCGAAACAGAACTCGAGAGAGTCTCCGAGCCGTCGTCTTATTAGTATAATTAGCAATAAGGATTTGTAAGGAAAGACAGAATAAACCATTCGGAAACCCAAGGAGACTAGGCTCTTTCTCTCGCACCTGCTCAGAAATCCTAAAAGAACTCAAGTATCGCCGCGGCGGTAACAACAACATATATATAGATACAACAATATATAGATTCCAAGATATTTTACATGGAAAGAGTAAGGTATATTGGCCTCCTTGACTTTGATGTTAGGAAGACTGTTTATATCTATTAAGTTAATGTATCATGCAGTACCGAAAATAATAGCTTGAGTTTTGTCGGAGTTGAGCATTAATTTATTGTGACAGGACCAATCAACTATCGATGTAATGTCCTCATTTACACAAGATACTGCCGCGTGTTTCTTCGTTTCACTACATAGATATATTTGCAAGTCGTCTGCACATAAAAATTGTATTTACAGTGCCTTATTTTCTCTTTGAGGTCCAATACATACAATGAAAACAGAAATGGTCCCAAGACAGAGCCTTGAGGTACGCCTGCGCTTATTTTAGTCGTAGAAGAAACAATATCCCCGACTTGGTCATATACAACCTGTATTCTCTCCGTTAAATAAGAGGCAATCCATTTAATTGCAGAAGAGGAAACACCTATATTTTTAAGCTTGCATAAAAGAATGTTATGTTGAACTCTATCGAAAGCTTTGGAAAAGTCAAAGAAAATAGAAACAGTAACTTTTCTGTTGTCAGCAGCTTGTCTGATGTCGTCCAACATTCTTATAACACACGTTTGAGTCGAGGAATTGTTCCGATACGCAAACTGACAGATGTCGAATAAATTATTCTCAGTTAAGAATTCAACAATCTGTTGTGAAATTTAGTGAAGTTTAGTTTAGTTTCGTACGGGCCATTGAGCAATTGCGGGAGGTACGCGTCATTGCTCAATCAACCCGAATTTGTTTTAAAAGGGTAACAAGCAGCATTTCCTTGTAAATGAAATCTGCTTGTTAAGCGTAGTATTAAGTAGGATACAGACGCAGCACGCAACGTCAGCGGCATACGTGCAGTAGCAATTAGGTCGCTGAGCTGCTGAGTGGACACGATCGATCCCTTTAAAAGATCGATCGCGAGCAACGACAGACAGATCGTGGGTAGCTGTTGAATACTGTGTGGCTCCGAGTCCATCCGGAGAGTTTACCGCAATATAGCAACGGCTAAGTGCCAGTGTAAAGCGTGCGTTAACTGTACTGAAAATAGTAATAAACAACGCCTGTTTATATTACAAGATTCTTATTCTTCACCGAAGTCTTTCATCTTCCCGATCACAACAAATCTGATCAAGTACTATTCTTTCTAAAGCCTTGGAGATGGTGGGCAGTATTGCTATTGGTCTGTAGTGTTGCACAGAAATCGGATGCTTGGTCTTGGGTATTGGTGTTATTAGAGCAGACTTCCAGATCCCCGGAACCTCTCTATTTATCACTGAACAGTTGAAGATATGTTCAATAATGGGCATTAAATGTGGTAGTATCATTTTTATAACTCTAAGATACCATCAGTACCAGTGGCATTGGATTTGATTCTAGCAAAAGCTTTGGATATTGCTATAGGCTTAATATATTTGAAAAACAATCTTTTATCATCAAAGACTGCATCAGATGAGAAATCCACGCAGACGAAATCAGGAGAGTCCTTTTCTTGTGCAAATGTCGTGTTAGCAAAAAACACAGAGCAAACAAGAGATCTGACATTTTTTGTTTTGATAAGGCCTAGATGTCTGAGCTTATTCCATATTATATTTGTGTTGCAATTATTAAAGGCGGATAAATAATAATCTGTTTTTGCAATTCTTACCATGTTTTGAACTTGATTTCTCATTGCTCTAAAATTTTCGTACTTAGCACTATTTCTGTCTCTGCGCCGAGCTCTTCTAAGTTTATCTCTTTCTCGCATAGCTTTCTTAATTTCTTCGGTTAACCAAGGTGCAGGTAGATTTTTAAAACAGATGTTTTTCAGAGGTGCATGCTTATTCAAACAGTTGAATATATTAATCCTGTCTTCAGTTTTGTTAGATACTCAAAAATCTGACCGATTGTGTTTACTAATATCAGAAATGAATGCTTGCATATCAAAGTTTCTGAAGCTTCTACATTTAACCATCCTAGTAGAGCGTCGTCTGATACTCCAGTTGTACGTAATTTCAATTAAATAGTGCGCAGAGAGAAACGGAACTTCTGTTTTATGGAAACTTATTAATTTAGCTTCATCATCCACGATGCATAGGTTAATAAAAGTACTTGAGTTCTTGAGATGGTGCGTAGTTCCATAAGGTATTAAATGCATACTAGAGAACTTTATGTAATTAAAAAAGAGAGAGAGAGAGACAGAGAGTGAGAGACAGAGAGGAAGATTTCGAGCACTTTGCACGTAGGGCTTTCTTGCGAGCCAACGTCCAATTACTAGTTGGGCGCGTATCTTTATGAGGGGTCCCGTGCGCAATTGTTGTATTTCGCTATTGTTCCGCCGTGTGATTGGATCCATTGTTTTTGCTTCTTGTAATTATTGGCGAGAGAGCCTCCAAAAGGAATTCTTTTTCTCTTTCTCTCTCTCTCTTTCTCTCTCCTTCTCTCTTTTTCTTCCTCTCTCACTGACGAGAATCGCTTCTTCGATTCCCCACCGCGCGCTCGACATTATTATTTAACAAGCACGAAAATCATCCCGAACGGGAAGAACATTTCCCCGCGGAAAAATCTCTGCGCGCGGCTAATGCGTAATCGGCTGCGCGCGGAGATAGAGAAAAAAATAACGTCGGCTCGCCGACGGCCATTGAAATTGTAAATATTGTGTCACGTAAATCCATCACACCACCGAGTATTACTGTAATATCATGTTTGATGTTAGATTTTTATTGTCCGAGTAACATTAATCAAAGTTGCTACCGCAACACACGGCGAAGGTAATATCACACGGGGGACAGACTGTGCCTCGGGCGTGGCAAACTTTCTCCCTCGATTATAGATACTAGAAGCTCGAACTAAGAAACGTGTCATTTCGCCTCAATGACGTGGCATTAGTAAGTTGTTTTTTCGTGCTTTTAAGTGAAAATTGAGAGATTTTCTCCTCACAAACACGTAAGAGACGAGCGGGAGTTTGTTGTGTTTTTTTTTCGCCGCGTGCGCGCGCCCCGGAACATCACTAGTTTTACCTATTTAAAAAACACGAAGCAAAGATACGCAAATCGATATCTATCGTTATTTATGTGGAGCAAGCAAGCTGCAAATGCCAAAACATATGAAATCGAATGTTGACCAAACATGTTATTGCTTTTAGCTTTTTCAAATCTAAAAAAATATGTTGACCGGGAAGAGAAAAATTTGTTTCGCATGTATTATTTGACGTTGTTTGAACAAGATAAACCATCGATTGTAACCCGCCCCGCATCTCGAGAGCATTTTTTTGCGAGGCTTCTACTTTTTATGTCGGAACAAATCAAGAAGCACAGTAGTGCTTCTTACACGCGAAATTCATGCAATTGAGAAGTGAGGAGATTTTCATGGAACAATATCTCAAGAACGACTGAATCAATTTTGTTTTAGTCTCAATCGCTTCTTTAGAACAAAACACTAAAAACCAAATAAAAATTTTGCGTTTAAAGTCACGTGACAAGAAGAAGAGAAAACACCACGTGACTAAAGTCACTTGTTAGTTTTCCACTTCTCTCTTTCTCTCTCTCTCTCTCTTTCTCTCTCTCTCACTATTTTTCGAGTGTGAGTTTTATGCGTTATTTCTGACATTTCTTATGTGTATTATATATGGTTTGTAAGACGTATATACCAGCTGTCATCGCGGTGACAAGTTATGTTTACTAACGCAACATGTTAAAAACAATAATAGCGTGCGCGTAGCACGCGCCTGTGCTAGTTGTATAAAAAGTTGTTTTATACAATTTTTATCTTATCATTTTTTGTACAATCGTTTCTTCGTTTTTATCGTTTTGTTGTGCGGCAGTTTTAAAATAAAATAAAAGTTAAGTAAGATGAGGTCATTGAGCAATGTGATGAGACATCACTGTCATTGCTCAATGACCTAGTTAGGTTGCGGGGAAGCAGCAGTTCTAGGAAGAACTGCTGGTTGCCACAGGGTGCGACACATCGCCGCATTATCCGAAGTGCAACGCAGCATGTGTCGACACCGGCACCGGTAACTAGCACGGCCGTTGCTAGGACCGATGGGCCTGCTGAATCGGCGCGATCGATCTACACAGTTTGTCCGGAAAGTTCCCGGACTGATTTTTTCTAGCGCGGGTAAGCGGCGCTATCGAGCGGTCAACGCTGGAAC
>NW_018020948.1:43401-61658 GCF_002006095.1 Pseudomyrmex gracilis | reverse complement strand
TGAAGTGTAAACTTGTTTAATAAACCATATCTTTCATTTTCGATTTTTAATTCACGTAGTCCGGGAACTTTCCGGACAAACTGTGTACTATAAATCGATCGCGTGGATGAAGTAGGGCAGATCGTGATCAGACTGCTAGCTCACTGTGTGGCTCCGCAAGCCGGAGAGTTTACCGCAGTGAGGAACAGCCGTGTAAGACTGTTTTTTTGATGGCAGCGGTGGGATCTCTCGTTCCGTGTGTCAAGGACGGGACTCTGCAGGAGATTCCGGTTGGATTGAAGAAACGGACACTGGGTGAGAAAAGAAAGAAGAAAAGGAAGCGCAGAATATTCTACTAAAAAAAAAATTATATTCTGAAAACTTCGGTACAAAAAAAAAAAAAATATATATATATATATATATATATCCGGAGGTCACTCCGTGGAATCTCTGCTCCTGAAACAAAAAGAAAATAAAAGCAGTCATTAAAAAGTGTCTTGCGAACTACGGGTTCAAAAGAGCGCTTCCTTATCTCCGCCTTTATCAGAACGAAAAACAAAATCTACCGCCGGGAAATTCCGGAAGCAGCAAGCGGCAAGCAGACAAGCAGCTGAGACGGAAGGGCCAGGAAAGGGCACCAAGGAAACAGCAAAGGACAGCCGAAAAAGCGGCAAAGGCGACAAGGCAGCCAACGCAAGCGAAGCAGCGGTAGCAGCAGAGCAGAGAAGCAGCGAAACAACGAACCAGCAAAGCGGCGCATCGCGCAACGCGCATTGGATGCACAAGCGAGACAGATGTTTCAGGTCCGCGCTACTCGTTCTAAACTCGATGTACGCGATTTCGATGTGATTGACAGTCTCGACGTACCTTAAAAGCCACTCGCATTCTCTAATTGTGAGCGCAGATAGTTGCAATATTTTAAAGTCCTCTTCATCGAAATTGTTTTCCACTTCCCATATTTGTTCCTCAGGTAGATCGTGCACCGATAACCAATGTATATCGCGATCGTAGCGGTAGAGCCGTACATCGAACCAGATCTCTCGTATTGCGTCCTTGCACACTTTAGGAATTTCAAGTTTGTGTATTTCAATGTACTCGTCTACATGTTTTGCTACTGTTTTTGCAGCTAGGAACTGAAGCGATTTTGGTTGTCTGATTTGATTTATTGTTGATTTTCCATCTTGGCTTTTGCAATACACACGCGACAATATTTTTTTCAGCGGAGCAGGTCCGTCAATGTGATCGTATTCTCCCGGTTGATTGTAATGCTCGAGACATCTACGATACAGCTGCACCTCAGGATCTTNCTTCAAATGCTCAGGCAGTCGATCCCACAAAAGCTCCACGTGATTATCGAACACTTCTAAAAGAATCCTCTTTGGAATGTTTTTCAACTCTTCGACCGATAGGTTTAAAATGTACGTCGTGTTCGATCCGTTATACATATTCAACAACAACGACGACTTGTTATCTATACGACTTGCGATCAAAATGATTTGTGACTCGCTCCCAACTTCGAGGTGCCTTTTTATTTCACTCCTTATCTTTCCTCACAATCTTTTGGTTTGAAATTGCGTTTTACAAACACCACATCCGGTACGTAACGGTTTTTCACGCGGCTGTTATCGTAGGAAATGCGTCATCAAACCGGAAGTGATCGCTTCGGCGATAAGAACAGGCTCACTTCCGGGAAATTGCGGTTTTTCTCAAAAAATTTTTATTTATTTGCTGCGCAAATTCAACTGCGCGCTATTTATTTTTAAACGCGAACCGCTTCCGGGAACTTTGCGGTTTTTCTCGGAATTATTTGTTTCCGGGAAATTGCGGTTTTTCTCGGAATTTCTTATTCATTTGCTGCGCAATTACGAACTGCGCGCTATTTATTTTTTAAACGCGAACCGCTTCCGGGAACTTTGCGGTTTTTTCTTGGAATTATTTATTTTAATGCGCACTTTATATTTTTTAGCGATGACGTCATCATCCAAACGACCTTGAACACACATGACCACTCCTTCCTCTTCCTCTTTCTTAACGCGGTTAGCCCCTCTCCTCCCCCTCCCCCTCCCTCGCGCGGTTACACCCCCTTTTTCTTCCCCCCTCGCGGTGTTCTCGGTTGTCGACTAAATCTTTCTCTTTTATGGAGTGTTTCCAGTAAGGCGTGCTCGAACTGCTCGAAACGCCATTAGATAGACAAGAACAGAACATGTCTCGCCTATTGGAAACCTGGTCTAGAACCTCTCTACTATAACTACTTACAACGGTAGTCTGAAATTAAAAGATGTGGTCGAAATGATGTTTACTGGAAAATCACCCGAGCAAGTTCGAGAATTTTTGAATGCGTGTAAGTACGCATAGGAAATGGTCAATCCTGCTGAGGAACCCGCTCTTCTGCAAGCAGTATTGCGAACCAAGCTGAGAAGGCAATCGTTGATTGACTTCGAAACAAAGGACATTCGCGATTTTGGTCAGTTAAAGGCAGAAATAGAAACTACGTTTTCTTCAAAGCGAAGCACTACACAATTACAAATAGAATTCAACACATTGCGACAAAAGAGTAATGAAAGTGCACAGGTCTACGGTCAAAGAGTAAATCATACGGCCATGGAGTTGTACGAATCTATGGTGGAAGGCAAAGGGCACACCATAGAAGAGAAACGTACTATTATGAGTACTATTAAAGAGCAAGCGCTGCAACAGTTCCAAATAGGGTTTAAAGAATGATGTGAGGTTAATAATAAGATCACGCAACTATAGAATGTTGCAAGAGGCTGTGAACGCAGCAAGCTCTGAGGAAAAGGTGGCGGTGCCACAGAGCAGCCACGTGGGAAATTCTGCAGTAAAGCAAAAAATGGGAAAAAGTTATGGAAAAAACGCGTGCTACAAGTGCGGAAAGATCGGGCACTACGGAAGAGAGTGTCGGTCTAGCAGAACAGTATTGTTAAAACCAAGCGGTAGCAGGGTAAATGCTGTGGGCAAAACGTGCAGTTATTGTAAGAAAGCAGGGCATATCAAGGAAAATTGCTGGTCACTGAATGGCAGGAAAAATAAAAAAGGAGCTGCAAAAGCCATATGTGCGGCAAATGACAAGAAAAAGAAAAGCCGAAGTGACAATAGCGAGTCATCGAGTGACAAAGAGGACAACGGAAAAGAAAAGAAAAAATCCGTGTCAGTGACAGAACTACAGGTAGCCGAGCTAAATGCTGCGCAAGCAGTTCTGGACTTAGTCACTGTACCGAGAGAAGCAAAGAAAGGCGAAGGAGAATTGCTTTATGACACTGGAGCTACAGTCATTGATCAAAAAGAAATACTTAAAAGGGAAAACGCCAGCCGAGAAGACGAGCATGAAACTGACAAGCGTTACAGGGCATCAAGTATGCGTTATAGGAAAAATCACAGCAACCATACAGCTAAAAGACAAAAATATTAAGCATCCGATTTACGTTGTGAGAGACGATTTCTTAATTAGCTTTATCAAGGCATAACTTTATCAAGGCATTTTAGGAAATGACTTTATAAAAAAGCACAATGCCAAGCATGATTACAGAGCGGGAAAACTCTCGCTGGGAAAAACCACGTTACAGTTGCGCCCGTATAAAAGTATAGAATTGCAACCTCGTAGCGAAACAATCGTGCGAGCTGTTACTGATGGTAATCAGATTAGAATAGTACAGGGGGAAGAGACGCAGCCAGGAGTTTTTATAGGAAGCTGTTTGGTACAACCGAAAGAAAATTTTTGCCCCGTAAGTATAATAAATACTACGGAAAAAACGGTAAAAATAGGCACTCCGCATGTTAAACTGGAAGCTCTAGAAGAAGAGAGTGAGACAAGTAGCGAAATAGCAAACGTAAGCATAAAAACGGAGAGGTCAACACGCCGCGAAAGAGTAAAAGAGGCACTGCGAGTGAAGCATTTAAATAAAGAAGAGAAAGAAACATTATACGAGATATGTGGGGAGTATCAAGACGTATTCCACCTTGCAGGGGAGCCGCTATCTAAAACAAGCGCGGTGAAGCATAGAATACCTGTGAGAGTTGACACCGCTCCGATAAACGTTAAGCCATATAGGTTGCCGCAGAAGCATAAGCAGGAGGTAGACAAATAAATCGGAGAAATGCTAGAAAGTGGAATAATACGCGATAGTGAAAGTCAGTGGAACGCACCTTTACTAATAGCTCCGAAAAAAATAGACGCGTCCGGCGTAAGAAAATTAAGAATAGTCGTAGATTTTCGTCGACTAAATGAGGCGACAAGAGGCGATTCTTTTCCACTGCCAAATATTGCGGAAATACTGGATCAACTTGGGAATGCGAAGTATTTCTCAACGTTAGATTTGGCGTCCGGGTATCATCAGATATCAATGGACGAAGAAGACAGAGATAAGACGGCGTTTTCAACGCCACATGGTCACTATGAGTATAACAGAATGCGTTTTGGATTGAAAAACGCGCCGGCGACATTTCAAAGGTTGATGAACTCGGTCTTGATGGGACTACGGGGTATAAAGTGTTTCGTGTATTTCGACGACATCGTGATACACGGTGCAAGCTTGCAAGAGCACAGCAAGCGGCTATGAGAGGTCTTTGACAGGTTGCGGAAGTACAATCTAAAGTTGCAGCCGGACAAGTGCGAATTTTTTCGTAAAGAGACCACATATTTAGGGCACGTGATCACCGAGAAGGGTATATCGCCGGATCCGTCGAAAATAGAGGCGGTCAAGAGGTTTCCGGTCCCGAAAAAAGCGAAAGATATACAGGCGTTTATTGGTCTGGCAGGATACTACAGAAAATTCATCGACCAGTTCTCAAAAGTAACAAAGCCGTTGACACGATTGTTACAAAAAGAAGTAGCGTTCGAGTGGGGGCCCGAGCAACAGCAAGCATTCGAGAATTTGAAAGAAAAATTAATTAGCGCTCCGTTGCTCGCGTATCCGGACTTCGACAAGGAGTTTATCGTCACGACCAACGCGTCGGGTTACGCGGTCGGCGCGGTGCTATCGCAAGGTGCGGTAGGTCAGGACCGGCCGGTTGCATGCGCGAGCCGAGTACTGAATAAAGCTGAGCGAAACTACAGCACGACGGAAAAGGAGTTACTCGCAATTGTGTGGGCAGTTAAGCATTTCAGGCCTTACTTGTACGGAACGAAGTTCAAGATTATCACCAATCATAAGGCACTGGTGTGGCTTTTTAATGTAAAAGACTTCGGATCGTGCGATGGCGTTTGAAATTAGAAGAATACAATTACGAGATCATGCATAAGAAAGAGAAGGCGAATACCAACGCGGACGCGCTGAGTAGAGCTCCCGCGGAGGCATGCACGTGCGAAGCGAAGGAGACCGAGAAAACAAAAGAAGGGAAGAGCGAGAGGCAAGAGCTAACCGAAGAGGAAAAGAGACAGATACTATACGAGTATCATGATTCACCGGTGGACGCACATCAAGGAGTAGCACGTACAATAAAAAGAATAAGAATGAGGTACGAATGGCCTAAGCTGACAAGCGACGTGGAGAATTATATTGCAAAATGCGAATCCTGCCAAAAGAATAAGTTGTCGCGGAAAATAAAAGTACCACTAGTAATTACAGATACACCGAAAAAGCCTTTCGAAAAGTGTGCGCTTGATATTGTCGGACCGTTACCGGTGACAAGTAGCGGAAATAAGTATCTGCTGACGTTTCAAGACGGTCTCACGAAGTTTAGTAAGGCGATACCCGTTCCGAATCAAGAAGCCGCTACGGTAGCAAAGGAGTTCGCGACGAAAATTGTGTGTGAGCACAGGATTCCGGAAACGATTTTAACGGATCGAGGAACAAACTTTGTAAGCGAACTATTTAAAACTGTTTGCAAGTTATGTCTGCGAATAAATAAGATACAAACAACGGCCTATTATCCGGAAAGTAACGGAGCGTTAGAACGATCGCATAGGACGCTAGCCGAGTATATACGTCACTACGTGAATGAGGACTAGACGGATTGGGACGAGTGGGTGCCGTACGCAATGTTCACGTACAATACGACACCACACACGGCAACGGGGTTTACACCCTTCGAATTGGTGTACGGGAGGTGCGCGGAATTACCGACCGCCTTAACAAAACCACCGTCTACGCAATATAATTTAGAAAATACGCACAAGAGTTAAAAGAGAGATTGCGGGCGACAAATCGGGTAGCGCGGGAAAAACTCAAAGAAGAAAAAGAAAAGGCTAAGCGTTACTATGACAAGAAAGCCAAACTAGCAGCGTTTAAAGTAGGGGAAAAAGTCTTGTTGTATGATGAAACGCTGAGAAGAGGCAGATCTAAGAAATTAGAGTCAAAGTGGATAGGACCTTATGTAATAGTCGCGAAAACATCAGACGTGACGTATGCAGTCAAAGCAGGACGGCGTACGCAGAATGTGCACGTGAATAGGCTGAAAGCCTTCATAGAAAAATAAAAACAAAAAAGAACTTACCGGGTTGCCTCACTCATCGTCTGAGTCGGACAGGACGATGAGGGGGTGGACGACGGGCGGCGGGGACCCCAAACAGATTACGTCATCGTCATCTACTTCCGGATCGGGGGAGGCAGGCGGCGGAGGCCGTGAACAAATGAAGATCACTTCCGGGCTCCCCGGCGGCGGGCCCACGGAGGTGCAGGGCGTCGCAGGGCGCGAGGGGCCGGAGCTCTCAGAGCTCTCGAAGCGAGGTCGTAGACTCTCCCAGGCTCTCGTTCCCAGGCGAGGACTCCTCCGCACTGTCATCGGTGCACGAGGAATATACAAATTTGGACATGGTAACCACTAAAACAAAGTATTGTTGTTAAAAAAGAAGACACACTTGTAGATTCTGTAATCAAACACTTACACTAACTGTTTGTCACAACACAAAAAAAAACACTGTAACACCGTGGTTACCGGGTCGATGGCGAACGGAGTACTGATGCTCGTTGTCATGAGGAACCATGTCCTGAAGAACAAAAGACGATCACGGGACGTCTCAAATATAAGTCCTAGAATTAAAATAAGAAGCGATAAAAAGAGCTTAGGCGGCAAGAGTAACAAACTCGAAGTACGACCGACGCTCGCGGTTCCACCTGTTAGGCGACACCGTTCGCGATAAAAGTAAAGCATAATGTATATAGGCGTATTGTATAAAACATTTTGCTTGCAGAAAAATGTTGTTAATAAAAGTAGTAATACTTACCTTTTGCGTCGCGTGGAGTGGAGCCGGGGACCAAGGATACCACATACGAAAATTTCAACACAATCCCGGCATGTACTACGAGAAGTACGGAACGATGATCCACGTCAGCGTAAAATGGAGATTAGTCATAAGATTAGACGTATCTACGATATATACGCGATATATACGCGAGAACAGGCGGAACGCATGTTGAAAGATACACAGGAAACATGCGAAAACGTAACGATAGTTCGTGAAAGTAGGGAATTTTGCGAAGGTTTCGTTGCAGAGTTACAGCAAAGATTGCAGAAGGTAGAAAGACTGGCCAGACGCGTTAAGACAATCGTGGGTACACTAACGCGTTACCGAAGGGGGCTAGTGGACGCGGTAGGCTCTGTCGCAAAAATTTTGTTCGGCACGATGGACGCCGACGACGAATAACAAATATCGGAGAAAATAGAGTTGTTGAGTAAAAAACAGACGGTGCTACAACATGTGATTAGAAATCAGTTGCAGGTTGTAAACGCAACAATCGCGCACGTACAAAACGTGGAAGAAATAGTNGAAAGAAACGAAAATAAGTTAAGAAACGCGGTATTAGAGATAACTCAAAAGGTGGATGATTACGCACGACAAGCAGAGTTAACTGAGTATTTTATGGAGCTAGGAAGCGTAATCACCGAACTCGAATTTGACGTGGAAAGCGTCATGGGGTACATCACGGATGTACAAACGAAATTCGCGCAATTGGAAGTAGTACCCGTCGAGTTAATATTAAAAAGTCTCCGGAACGCAAGCAGTTGGTCGACCCACGGGTTGCATTTCCCGTTTGTTGTAACTCTGGAGAACTGGCTAGTTATTAAAGAATATGTAACAGTTAGCGTTTATTGTAAAGATGCGTGTGTGTATACTATTGTCAAGTTTTCTCTGGTAAAATCTGTAGAGTATAACGTATTTAGGGTGGTGCCACTACCGGTGCACGACCACGATAACGTGTTTACGATAGCTCAGATCAAAAATCAGATGATTGCTGTAGATGTAAACAGACAGACATATTCAATCGTAACGAGAAGTCAGTTAGATCGATGCAAACATGTAAAAAACGATTATGTGTGTGATAACGTCGAGTCGGTGTACAAAGTGCACAAAGATGCGTCTTGCAAAGTGCAAGCTTACGTTAGCGAGTCAGGAGACTTTTCAAATTGTAAGAAGGAAACGGTAGTGACAAATCACACGGTGTGGATAAAATTGGAAACAATGCGTGTATGATTATATTCGACCCTGACAAGCGAGTCAGTACTAATTTCCTGCAAAAATCAACAGGAAAAAAGCGTGGTCGTGGACGGAGTTGGAGAGATAGAGTTGGCGGAGCAATGCAAGCTTATACCTTCAAGTATATCGATTCACGCGAGTAAAGTGATAAGCGGTGTACACATCAATACGTATTTGCCGCGGTTCAATCTGTCGAAGGTCAAAACAGTAAATCGCGCGGCTAAGGGCAAACCGGTAGAAATAAAAAGTGTGACAGAAAATAAGACGCAATTTAAAAAGTTGCGGGCGGAAGTAACGGAATTAACGGATGAAATAAATAACAGTACCGGTTCATTCTACGAAAATCCGCACTTTATCTACCCAACGACAGGCGTTACAATAATAGTAATAATCATAGGAGTAATCGTTTACAAGTTAGTCAAAAGTAAGGAAAAAGGAAAGTTAGCACGTGTCGCTGTAGAGTTACGCAATGCGGAACGGCGAGAAAAGCGAAAGAACACTCGTGCACAAAACGCTGAAACGGTAGCGTTGTAAGTGCCACGTAGTATAACCAAAGTGTAATCAAATATTGTAAAATAATGATTGTAATCAGGTAAGATTGTAATAACGGGAAATGTCGGTTGCACACATTTTCCTTTTTCCCGGAAAGAGGGAAATGTTGTGCTGCAGTTTTAAAATAAAATAAAAGTTAAGTAAGATGAGGCCATAGAGCACTGTGATGAGACATCACTGTCATTGCTCAATGACCTAGTTAGGTTTCGGGGAAGCAGCAGTTCTAGGAAGAACTGCTGGTTGCCACAGGGTGCGACACATCGCCGCATTGTCCGAAGTGCAACGCAGCATGTGTCGACACCGGCACCGGTAACTAGCACGGCTGTTGCTTGGACCGGTGGGCCTGCTGAATCGGCGCGATCGATTTATTATAAATCGATCGCGTGGATGAAGCAGGGCAGATCGTGATCAGACTGCAAGCTCACTGTGTAACTCCGCAAGCCGGAGAGTTTACCGCAGTGAGGAACAGCCGTGTAAGGAACGTAAGGAACATTGTAACTGGAGCAATAAAGATAATAATATAAGTTCAAGCATAGAACTTAATCTTCTACCACCCAACCTCCTCGACATCTAACAGTTTCTTTGTACAATCTTCATCTTATTGTTCAAAAATTGTTAAACTTGGTTTGAACACATATTTATCAATGCTTCTGTTCCTTTCATTCTTATACCATCCCATTCCTGTATCTGCAAGTTGAGCGTTTAATTTACGTATACTACCATGATCAAAAAATAACCGGAATTTATTCATAAAAAGAAAAGTACATGTTTATTCTTCAAAATTCAAGTTGTCCCCTTCAAAGTAGTCCCCGTCGGCTGCGATGCACTTGTGCCAGCGTTTGATCCACCCCTCGAAGCTTTTCTGGAAGTCGGTTTTTGGTATAGCCATTAGTGCCTCCAGCGAGTTTAGCTTTATTGCCTCCACACTCTCAAAACGAGTTCCTCGTAATGGTTTTTTGAGTCGATCCAATAGGAAGAAGTCACATGATGCCAGATCAGGTGAATTGGGCGGTTGTTGAATGGTATTGGTGTTGTTTTTGACGAGAAATTCACGAGAATTTTTGCACGAAATTAAGTTCTTTTGGCACCAATCTCGCAGTGACTCGCCTCAGACCCAAATCCTCACGCAAAATGCTCTGAACGGATCCGAATGATATGTTGGTGGTCTCAGCTATCTCCCTTATCGTCAATTTGCGATTTTCGATCAACAATTGTNATTTCATCGACGTTTTCATCAGTTTTCGATGTCGATGGCCTCCCAGGACGAGCATCGTCCTCAACAGCCTCACGACCACTTTTAAAGCGTTTATACCACTGGTACACCTGTGTTTTTGATAGAGTATCGTCACCATAACATTTTTGTAACATTTAATTTCATTTTTATAGCAAAATTTAATGCAAGAACGTTGTTCAAGTTTTGAATCCATTGTAAAAATCGCCGCGACGTAAAAACTTGATGTAAAGAAATCACTGTCATAAAGGTAAATGAACAGCTGATAAGCAGAAGCTTGGCATGAGTGTCCGTAACAGTGCCAACGTGACACAAACAACAGAATTCTAAACCGATAAGCCCGCGAGGTTTAAATTAAAAATTTCGGTTATTTTTTGATCATGGTAGTATGTTGGAATGTCGCGACCTTACAAGCTGCCGTGCTCGGAGATCATACCGCGCATATTAGCCGACACGCGGACATTGTCCAGAAGAAGGAAAAAAAGAGCTTTCGCGGCGATTCTTTCGTGACACGACAGCATTTGCGTCGCAGTGTCTGGACCGATCGCTGCGTGCGGTCAACCGACCGAACCCGTGGTCGACATTCGACCTGACACCGCCGCTGCAAAAAGAAAGAAAACGACGCACGCCGCGCCATTACTTTCAATTTATGTTCCTCGCGATTCTTAAATCGGCAAACTTTTGGGGACCGCCCGCAAGGATCTCCCCGAGAGCGCCGCTCATGTGTACAAGGTGTCTCGAACGTTCTATACGAGTTTTCGCACATCCATCTGCGAATCGAGATATGAATATTTTCAATGAAGGATAATCGAACGCGCGTTTGGCTTCTAAAATTAAAGCTTGTTTCTCATAAATTGTTTTGCGCGCATCTCTGACGGAGAGACGCGTAACGAATCCGCTTTCGAGCGGAACCGCGCGCGCGCGCATTTCATGGAAAAGGAAGATAGAGTTGAAGGCCAAAAAAAAGGCGGAAGAAGAACTGACGGGGGGTTTACCAGCGCGGAGTATCGTGTCTGGCCGCGTACACGCGCGCTATCGCGGTAGGTAAAGCCGATATTCCCCCTCGTAACTCTCTCTTCGATCCGTACGAGGTGTGATCAAAAAATAAGTTGACTCTTTTCATTTTTATAAAAAAATATTCATTTATTTATCCAAAATTATGTTATCTCCTTCAAAATAATTCCCCTCTGATGCAATGCACTTGTGCCAGCGCTTTTTCCAGTCGTCAAAACAATTCTGAAATGCACTTTTGGGTATTGCCTTGAGCTCCTCCAGCGATGCAGCCTTAATCTCCTCAATCGTCGCAAATCTTCGTCCTTTCATGGGCCTTTTCAATTTTGGGAAGAGGAAAAAGTCGCAGGGGGCCAGTTATAACCTTTTTGAGCAGATCAGGATCATCATTGACGTCGTTCAACATGTCTTGGGCGATGTTCATGCAATGCTGCTTCTGATCAAAATTAAGCAGTTTTGGAACGAATTTCGCTGACACACGTGTCATACCCAAAACATCCGTTAAAATTGATTGGCATGAGCCAAACGATATGTTAAAATCATCAGTTACTTCTCTAATTGTGATTCGACGATTTTTCAACACAATTTCTTTCACTTTCTGAATATTTTCGCCGATGTTTGACGTGCTGAGGCGTCCAGAGCGAGGTTCATCGTTAATATTTTCTCGGCCCTCTTGGAATAACTTATACCATTTATAAACATTTTTGTTGCTCAAAGTTGATTTACCGTACGCCACTGTCAACATTTCAAGAGTTTTTGAACACTTAATACCATTTTGTACACAAAAATTAATACAAACTCTCTGCTCCATTATTTTCAACAGCAAAAAATCGCCGAGCACGCAAACACGAGTCTAACCTTTATGTCTCTCACATAAAAACAACACATGTTATATAGTCAAAATTGTGAACATATGATCGTGACGAGTATACCAACACAACAACAAAAAAATTTTGAAATTAGAGTGTACAGAGCGCGCGAAATTCAAAGAGTCACCTTACTTTTTGATCACACCTCGTATTTTTGCGGATTGGACGCGGGGACGTCACGTTGAGCACCAGGGACCTCGATAAACAGATTTCTGGAAGACGCGCCCGCGCGCGTCGCATACTGCGCTCACGCACGCACGCACGCACGCACGCACGCACGTCGTGTAGACAGGGCGAGATCGCCCCGAATTCTTTGTGGTTAAATTAGAACGCGTGCGATAGGAAGGGAATCATTTCGATCTTTCTATTTTCTTCGCGTTTGTATAACCGTTCGCGTTATACAAAATAGCGCTTCGCGATATTTGTGATGGATTGAACGTATCACCAATATTCTTATTTTTGACCTTCGGAAAACGATGTGTTCTTGTTCCGTCACGTTTTTTAATCACTCACGTTTACTCTAAGCTCAGTTGCAACATCGACGAGATGACATATTTCATGTAACCAAGGCAAACGTTACCAGAATGTGATTTCGCACGCAAGATTTACTCGATCACTGGGCAGGAATTATACTAAAAGTTAACAAGCGATATTGCCGAATTCGGAAAGGTCAGAAGAAGCGTACAAAAATGGGATGTTCCTCTTCAAGGGCGTGATTCTCGACTAGGGCAAGCCCCTCCCCTCCGGGGGTGCTCCACCTTGTCGTGGTGGAAGGGCTTGAGTTCCGTGCTGATCCGTGGAGCTATGCCGGCGGGAACTTCGGTTCCTGGCAGGGTCACCCTTGCCGGACATGTCCACAGGGAGTGGCCAGACCAAGAGCGCACCCGGGCAAGCCGGGCTCGTTAGCCCTGTGTGGGCAGCCGGCCTAGGAGAAGGAAAACTCCGAAATCAAACCACCACTTCTGAAAAAAAACGATGGATAGTTCAAAAGAAGAGACGAACGTACCGGCCCAGAGTGATTGGACACTCAGGGCCTCGCGTGGGGGTGTTGCCGTCCCAGGCACCCCCATGTCGTCACCGCGCCATGACTAACCACTGCCTGCACCGCAGGGGCAGTGGCGGAAACTTCGACTGCGAACAAGCGTTCGGACATTCTCGCGCTTGGTGCGCGACGAATGTTTGGAGAGCCGGTCTCCCCCACTGGAGTTAACGCTGGTGGCGCCCTTCCTGGGGGAGACAGGAAGAAGAAGCCGGCGAGGGAGCGTTCTCGCTCTCTGGCATTTGCTGGCGTGTTCGGGTCCCCACCTCCATCAGGGGACTCGGACATGGAGGTGCAGGAGGACGCCTCCACACCGGCCCCCAGTACGAGTGGGGGCGTGGGAAGACCGCCGACCGCCGCCGAGTTTCTCGGCATTGTTGCAGCCGAGGAGCGTGCCTCGGCTGCAAGGCGAGCGGAGGCGGTACTTGAGCTGGAGGACGGGTGTTGGAGCGACACCGCTCAGTTGCCGTCTTCCAGACTCCCGGGGCCGGTTGCCTCCGCGGCGGAGATGGTGCAGAAAACGCATACAGCCGCGGAGGCCGTGATGAAAGTGACCATCACGTTCAAAAATTTTCACGGTCGTTACGTGAAGATCCTTAAAGACGTGGCGGCCACTATAAAAGGACTGGCCGAGGGCATTGTCGCCCTCGCCTATGTGTCGGGGGAGGCAGCGAGGCCGGAGCTGGCCAGGCCTGTCGCGCTCGTGGATGAGCGCGTCAGGACCCTGGAAGAAAAGCTCCGGCTTAGTAAGGAAGCGGGAAGGCTGATGGCCTCCCGCTATAACAAAACGCGGGAGATGCTCGACGCGGCCTACGAAAAGAGATTCTCCCTTGTAGGCGCGTCGAGAAAGGAGACGGCGGACTGCGGGACGCAGGTCAGTGGGCCTGCGCTTGTCCCGCAGGTGATCGCGGTAGTGACCCCGCCGCCGAGGATGGGCTCCCGGAGGTCTAAACAGAGAGGGGGGGAGCGGATGAGCCCCTTAGGGAAGATGCCCCTCTGAACCTCCCGGAAGAGAGGTGTGTTCGCCTATTGGCGGACAAAATCGGGGATGCGATGGAGGGGCGAATCCTCTCTCTGATTAGGAGAGAGCTCGCCCCTCAATCCTCGGGCGCATCCGCCGCCGAACCCGCCCCGTTCACCTGGGCGGCGGTAGTGGGGCGCAAGGCGCGGAAAAAGGGGAGAGAGCATTCTCCCGATGAGAAACGTCGCCCTCCCGCGGCTCCCGTGAGCGCGAGCCAGCACTCCGGGGCGGCGGAGAAGGCGAAGTTCGGCAGGATCTCCAGTGGGGCTGCTGTCCTCCTTACCGTGGGAGAGGGCGGCAGTTATGCCGAGGTTATGAAGAAGGCGGCGGCCGCCGTCGATTTGAAGGAGGTCGGGATTTCCGGCCTCCGGATAAAGAGGGCGGCCAACGGAGGTATGCTTCTCCAGGTACCCGGGCCTAGAGGAGCGGAGAAGGCCGACGCCCTCGTTGAGAGGGCATCAAAAGCGCTTGAGGGCGTGGAGGGGGTAAAATTCACCCGTCCCGTCAAGCACGCGGAAATTCGCGTGCGGGACGTGGTGCTCCCCTTCTCCGCGGAAGACATTGCCGCCGCATTAGCGGCGGCAGGTAATTGCCAGCCCAGTGAGGTTCGCACTGGGCTGGTTCGCTCCTCACCCGTCGGGTACGGGACCTTGTGGGCCCGTATGTTCCTGAGAGCGACCCGGCGAGTCGTGGGGGCGAAACGGATCGAGGTGGGGTGGTTCAGCCTCCCCGTCGAGGCGCTGGTAGCACAGCGAATGCAGTGCCATCGGTGCCTCGAGTACGGACACGTGGCACGCAAGTGTTCTGGTGTAGACCGGAGCACGGCGTGCTACCGATGCGGGGAGAATGGCCACCTCGCCATTACGTGTAGGGCTACCCCTAAGTGCACGCTGTGTGCGAGCCGGGGGCAGCCAGCGAACCATAGGATGGATGGCGCAAGTTGCGCCCCCATCTTTAAACGGCCTGGAGACGTAATAGCCTCTTGGCTACCACAGGCTTTCTCAGTTAGTCCGGTGAAGGCCATTGAGGGGTTTTAGTGGGTGCAAGTCCCACACTCCCCGCCCAAATCCCCATAGGGCGAGAGTGCATAACGCATTTTTCCTCATAAAAAAAAGGTCTCCAAAAAAATTAGGTAATTTTGCAGATTAAGGGAGCCACCTTCGATTTTAATAATTTTTACATATGTTGTGAAGGTTATTGTCCCGAGTAATAATGTGAAGGTTTTAGGCCGCGGACGTTGTTTGTTAAAGTTACGAGGAAAAGAAATTTCATGAATGAATTCTTATTTTTCGGTCCCACTTACATTTTGTTCGCGTTTGAAGCGCGTAGGCAAAGGGGGCTGCGCCCCCTGCACCCCCCAAAACCTAACCTAACCTTGTCACCGACGGCCTTAGGGGACGCGGGACTCAGCAGCGGAGGAATAAACTACAAGCAGAGAGAAGACAAATGCCGGTTCCGACAGCAAGAAAATCGGACATCTCCAGGAATGACATTTTTGTACCGTGAACGGACCATAAGAGTCCGCATAGGGACTTTAAAAATGCGGCCAGTGCAAGCGCTAGGCTTAAGCATTATATTAGCCTGGATCCTCATGCAGACACTGGCGCTTTAGCACCAGTGCTCAAGCGCTGTTTCAACTGTTGAGCAAAGCTAATGAGAGCTGTCAGGCTGGATCCTCTTGCAGACACCAACGCTTTGACACCGAACGTTGATTGGTAAAAAGCAGGTGGTGAGGGTAAATTAGAGCTGCCATTTACCCTCACCATCCACTTTTCACCAATCAACGCTTGATGTCAAAGCGCCGGTGTCTGCATGAGAATCCAGCCTCAATCCTCATGACAGTTCCGGTGCTTTAGGGTACGATCCCATGCACTGTTATTTTTCGCGGAACGCGTAACCAATCAGAGAGATTACGTGTTTTATGTTAGTACACGTAATTTCCCTGATTGGTTACGCGTTACGCGTTACGCAAGAAATAACAGTGCATGAGATCGCACTCTTAGTGCCGTTTACTCCCACTACCCGCTTTTCACCAATCAACGCTCGGTGTCAAAGCGCCGGTATCTGTATGAGGATCCAGCCTTAAGAGGGTACTGGATACCGACTATAGACACTTGTAAACCGACATTTCTAGAAATCCTCTGGTGTCGTATTTACTGCATAAAATCTAAAATGCTTTTCCAGAAATAAATAAAATGTGCCAAAATTTATCGCTAGCTACTTGTGGTTGTCGAAAATAAACATAAATTTTTACTGATACAGTTTTCTTCTATAACCTCATTATATATTCACGTGGCATAAGTATTTGTAAACTTTTATACGTATTTAAACTTAGCTAGCGATAAAGGTACGACAAAAAAGAATACAATAAGACATTTCGATTATGATTGGAATGTGTAGTTAACGAGAAAAAGAGATTCTCGTGATGGCAGTATAGGTTATCATATGCTCTCATTGTGAATGAAAAAAAGAGTCTCAAAAGGCATTATATATCTATTTTCAAAAGTACTAAATAGTTGTTTATATGTATTTGCTTCTATAGAAGCACTTTTTATGTAATGCAGTAAAGAAACTTAAAAATTAGAGAAATTTAAGTTTTCAAAAAACGTCGGTTTACAGGTCTCTATCCAGTTTACAGGCCGGGCTTCAGTACCCTCTTAAGTATTATTTTAAGCGTATTTTGTAAAGGGAACGTACCCTAGAAAGCAACTGTTTTATCAGAGAGAAGCCTGAGAGCGGCCATGCCGTTGTAGTTTTTTACGACAGTTTCAGCCGCTGGTTTTAGTCGTATTTTCACAAAAGTGGAACTCAAAGGCCGTTCTACATTAAACGCAAGTCTCAGATCTCGTGGAATTGACCAATTACAGAGTCAAATCAGCCAATCGACCAACGTGATTGATCAGTTTCACGAGACCTGCGACTTGAGTTTCATGGAAAACGGCCTTTGAGTTCCTCTTTTGTGGAAATACGGCTAAAACCAGCGGTTGAAACCGTCGTAAAAAACTACAATGGCATGGCCGCACTCAGGCTTCTCTCTGGTTTTATTTTAAAAACATGTTACTAGTGGAAAAAGTCGCGCGTGCGTAAAAGTCGTTTAATTTTATTTTATATTTTGTTTTTATGTTTAGCCCATGTAAAATAAGGCATACAAAACATCGACAGTATAAAAAGTCGATAAAAAAGAAAAAATTTTATTTTTTACTATTTTGCGCAAAGTCGATGCGCAGGTGGATATAGCCCTCGTTGGCTATATAAATTTTAAGTTTTTATCAGTTTAGGGACATCTGACCTGAAATAGGTAAAAAGACGAAACCCCTAGGATAGAGTGAGGTGGAAACACACACACACATTCACATACACAAAAAGACAAAATTTTGAAACGTTCAAAGACAACCAATCAGATTAGACATACACCTAGGAACATGTTACTAAAACACAAAACAAAACAGTCAGACTACAAAACAACACACAAACGGACGAAACAACACACAGACAAAAATAACAACAACACCCGACCAAATATACAACACAACATACATGGTTAAGAAAACATGCAAACGGAACATACTCACCTGGGGAAAAGTGCAAGTGCACGCGCGAACCGTGAAA
This sequence comes from Pseudomyrmex gracilis, assembly GCF_002006095.1. Lineage (NCBI taxonomy): Eukaryota > Metazoa > Arthropoda > Insecta > Hymenoptera > Formicidae > Pseudomyrmex > Pseudomyrmex gracilis. The sequence continues at coordinate 43,916 of NW_018020948.1, read as the reverse complement.
AGAGGGCTTAACGATCGCGCGTGAACCTGCACGAGTGAGTCGTAATCATAGAGCCATATATATAATACTCCTATATTGCTAGTCGCGTATCTTCGCAATGAGAGGCACGAGGCCCGAGAAGGAGAGACGCACGAAGTCCAAATATGGGCATAGATAGTCGAGCGTCATTATGCGCAGGCGCGTCTACTAAGCGAGTGCGAGCGAGACAAAGCATTGGAAAGTGAGAGAAAGAACGCGAGAAAGAGAAATGCGCAAGCGTGCTTGAATGTTCACCGCATGCCCAGGGATGCCAGATTCCGGCCGCTTGGTAGCATGCAGTAGCATGGAGGGGATGCGCACACAGCTTCATGTCACGGCTCGAAGCTGTGTGCGCATCCCCTCCATGCTACCGCATGCTACCAAGCGGCCGGAATCTGGCATCCCTGCGCATGCCCACAAAGCAGCTGGACCTTGCGCGAGAAAGAGGCTACTATGGCTGCTTTCCTTTTAGGAGACACAGGGTGCATTCCGATATT
>NW_018020948.1:28739-39077 GCF_002006095.1 Pseudomyrmex gracilis | reverse complement strand
TCACTGATTGATTTTTGGTTATGTTTGTACACTTCAAAAGATACTATAAAATCGTTCCGTTATACGATGGAAGAAACAGTACAAGTAATTGCGGAACATAGAAACAGCACTGTTTTATGACGTCACATTGTCAGTACTGGCAGTGAATATCGAAATGCACCCACAGTCGACACAAAAGTCATTCTGTCTTTGTTTCTCACTGAATACTGAACAAAGACAGAATGACTCTTGTGTCGACTTATGTCGACTGTGTCTCCTAAAAGGAAAGCAGCCTATGCTATCACCTTTCATTATCACTTTCTCTCAACTGACTCTCGACCTCTATCTTCGTTGCTCCCGGCCGGCCACCAATCAACTCACTGCTAGAAAAGAAGAGAACTACTCCACGACTATTTCTGTCTCTTTTAACGAAGACTTCAGCTCCTCTTACATGAATGTTCTGTTTATTATATAAGTCTATGATATACACACACACAATTTTGAATGAATAATAGTGGTGTTGCATCAGCCGTACCGGTTGNATGTGCGTAGTTACGCTTAGATATTTTTGGACAATTTACGGTGTTTTTACACCGACTTCTTCAGTTTATCAGTGTTTTAACGAACATACAACTCCGTGGCTTGTACCCAAACCACGGTTTAGGACTTGTGTTACGATTCCTGTAGACTTAGAATGGCGTATGGACTATCTTGAAACGGTCCTTTGAGCCATGTGTGCACCAAACCAACCAAACCACAATTTTGAATAATTCTGTGCTGAGATCGCGAGTGAGTCGCTACTAAAGTGATCCCTCCCGGTGTTCCTGTGTTTCCTGCGCGTGTTACACCTTGTTTTGCTGAGTGTTCGCTTGGCCTTCACTTCAATCGGGTGAGCTTTTTCTGATTTGTTTCCTTTTATTTTTAACGCTCAGATCCGTTAGTCTTAATTTTGTCTGTCGTAACCTGTTTGCGGGGCAGCCCCGGCGCCCAGCCGCCATCTTGCTGAGTCTCGCTACTTGTTGCTCGACACTTTGTTGTTCTTTTTAGCCTGATGGATACTGATTTTGATATGGACATTGCCCCGGAGGATCCGCCTCTACTGCGGGAGGAACAACCTTTGGGGCAAACCACAAAAAGTAAAGCTGAGTGCGGTAATTCGCGGGAGATCAAAGATCTTTCCGATACTTCGGGTTCTAACGTTAAAAAGGTAAAAAAACGTCCGATTAGTGGTAAAGAACTTCCACGTAAAAGAGTTTTCTCGTCGTTGACGAGTACTCAAGCAGCTTTGCTTCTTAACAAGTACGAAAAGGACTCAACGGGTCCCTTCCTTGTTCACATTGAGATTCTTTCTACGGGTGCCGGTACTAGTTCTGATGGTCTATCTTCTAGTGCTATTAGTGTACTAGGCATCGGGAAAAGACTTAATGTTCTTGTCTATGATGCGTTCCAAGATGCCTTTGATCTTAAGTCTATAGGTAAAAACAAGTTCTCTGTGGTCTTTCCTACAGGTAGTGCAGCTAACAGGTTCGTAGAGGTCTTCCCTACTGTTAGTGACAAGGTCACCCCTACGGGAGAGTGGATCTCTTTTTTCCCGAGCTTTCGGGTGGTCAAGCAATACATCCTTTGTGGAGTAGATGATGACGACACAGTGGAAGAAGTTCTCTCGAATATCCGTCCCCCTTCGGGGTGGGGTAGCTCCTGGACTCCCCCTTTCGAGGCAGTTAGACTGCAGCGCAGGGTGTATAACAAAGACAGCTCTTCTTCGACACTCGTTAGTACAAACAGTTATCTACTGCGCTTCAGAACCAGGTACGTTCCGTCCTCGTGCATTTATATGGGTAAGAGAGTATTTTTACATCCCTATATTTATAAAGTCAAACGTTGTAGCTACTGTCAGAGGTTTGGACATGTAGCCTCCACGTGTAAACAGTCATCTAGTGGCAAAAACTACTGTGAACGGTGTGGCAAGTCCGGCCATTCCAAACCGGAATGCTTGAGCGACGTGTATGAATGCATTAATTGCATCAGATCAAAGATTAAAGATTTTAAACACCAGGCATCTGATCCTAAATGCCCGGCTTTTTTAAGACAAAAGAGTATTCATAAGATTATGGCGGTAAAGGACCTTTCCTTCAAGGAAGCTGCTACTGTTTATGATCAGGGTGGTGGCTCTTCTCGTGGAGCTTGGCAAACCCTCCCTGAGGTCCCGCCTCCCACGTTTGGCGAGTTCATTCCTCAGGACCTCTTCAGATTTACTGCTGCTCCCCGACCACCTAGTAGAACTAAAAATCGTAACCCTACCAGGTTACCTCCACTTTTGGGACAGGAAGTGGCAGGCTCTTCTTCTCCTGAGGAGAACCGTGCTGACGCTGTCAGTCTTCCGTGCAGCGTTGGTGGAGGAACTCCAGAACCCCCTACTACAAAACCCATACCCAGAACCAGGAGTGGTGCAAGTCTGCGAAGCAACTCTACTGCTACCCAGCATGAGTATCTTTCACCCACAACAATTAGAGGTCTTCTCCCTAAAGCTCGAAACATCTTACACAACAAGTTCAAAATTGACTTGAATGATAGTAACTTAGATGAAGTTATCACAATGAGTATAAAAATCATTGTGGAAAACATTGTATTGTAACTCTTTCCTTCCGGCTCTCTTGCCGACGATAAACTTATTTTTACGTAAAGTTCGACGTAATGCAGTGGAATTGTCGCTCAATTATCCGACGACTAGATACTGTCAAGCATCTCTTACAAGAGAGCCGCATTCATCTTGCTGCCCTCTGCGAAACATACATGGATTCCAACTCCATGCTTATTTTTCCTAATTATGAGATCGTCTCCGTAGACCGTAACCGGCATGGTGGAGGCGTTGCTCTTGTAATAGCCAAGCATATTAAGTTCTGTATAATTACTGATGATGACATTGCCGATCTTTGCCGAAGGAATATGGTGGAATTTGTTGCTACCAAGCTATTTCTTCCTAACAATCAATTGTTGTACGTCTTCTCTATTTATAGCCCACCTAGATGGTCGACCAACTACACTGATAGTAACTTCTTGTCATCGTTTTTCCACCTGTGCTCAAAGTACAAACCCGCTCTTATCTGTGGGGACTTTAATGGTAAGAGTTCTCTTTGGAGCAGCTTTCCCACTCGCAGTAATTGTGAGGGACGGAAAATTGAGGACGCTATAATCAACTCGTCGTGGAATGTTCTTAACGCAGGTGACAGAACGTGGTCGTCTTCAGATCTTTCTTGTCACTCTGCTATAGATCTTATCGTAGCTTCCTCAGACTTGGTTCCGTATTGTCAATAGAGGGTTGACGATTATAACCATGGAAGTGACCACTACCCGATATATTCGCGTTTTTCATAAATTCTCGGGCAACATTTCTTGTCGCCCTTTTGTCCACGTTAAGCATGTGGACTGGAATGAATTCCAGTCACAGTGCACTAAATTACTTAAAAAAATGACGGATGAGCCCAGTAGTTTCACTCCCAATCTCGACATTAATGTAACCTATAATCAAATTACAGACCTTGTTCTAGGGGCGCTGGTCAATTCTGGGGCTAAAGTTGTAACCTCTGCCAATCCGTCACGGAAACCTCCTACTCCTTGGTGGGATGAATCCTGTACGTCTGAACTTCGAAGGAAAAAACGTGCGTTTGATGCGTTTAAGCATCACCCTAACCTGGTTAACTTAACTGCTTACTGTAACGTTTCTAAGGAGGTTTCTAGGTTTCTTCGTAAAAAAAAAACGGGCTGCGTTCAAGACGTTTTGTGGCTCGTTACACGCCAACTCTGACCTCGGCTCTGTTTGGAGCATTGTCAAAGCCTTCACGCATGCCAGAAACTACTCGCGCAGTCATAGCAATCGCAATAATATTGACTTTGACGGTCTAAACAAGTCATTTGACAAGATTGCTCCCACCGTTCCACCTACAGTTCCTGACTACGCAAATTTACTCAGCAGTGTTTCTCCTGTAGCTGATAGTTGTCATGATCGATCATTCTTAGAGGCTTCTATAAGTAAGGAAGAGTTCGTGTCCGTTATAGATACTCTTAAGGTCAAGTCGGCTCCTGGTCCTGACCTAATTTCCAATGCAATAATCTCACACTTTCCTGAAGAGCTTTATACTTATGTCTTAAAGCTGTTTAATGAAATGTTCAGTCAGCAGGTCTATCCTGATCAGTGGAGAAATTACTTCGTGGTTTTCATTCCAAAACCGGGTAGAAAAGGAGCATACCGCCCTATCTCTTTAGCCAACAACTTGTTAAAAATCCTAGAAAAGATTCTGTGTCGACGAATGGAGTGGTGGACCGAAAACAATCACATCATTCCTTCCTGTCAGTTTGGGTTTAGACGGGGTCTTTCGTGTACCGACAACCTTGCAATCTTTGTCTCAAACATTAAGCTTGCTAGTAATAATCGTCAAGTAACTGGAGCTGTTTTTCTCGATATCGAGGGTGCATTTGATAATGTTCTCTCTCCCGTCTTACTCTCTATGCTCCCACTTATGGGGTTCTTTTACAAAATCATAAGCTTCGTGTCTGCAGTCATATCTTGCAGGAACCTTGAGGGATTTGTTTCTGGAGTTCCACTACAGAAACGGTCTACGTCGGTGGGTGTCCCACAAGGCTCAGTTTTAAGCCCTTTACTTTTTAGTCTCTATATGTTGTTTGTTGAAATGTGCCTACCTCTACCAGTGAAGATAATCATGTATGCGGACGATATCGTCATTTATTGTTCACATTCTTCAGTTAGGTATGTAGCCCATCAACTCAATATTGCGCTAAAAAACCTAAGCGCACACTTATCTGATCTGGGACTTAGACTGTCTCCAGAAAAGTCAGTCGCCACCTTTTACTCTCTTAATACTTTAAGAAATATGAAGTGGCAAATCCGTAAGGAAAACATTAAGTTTTCTTTGAACAATAAAACTGTACAAATAGCCTGGAAAGTCAAATTTTTGGGCGTGTTTCTCGATTATGCTCTCAAGTGGAAAACTCACGTGAACTCATCTGAAATTCGTAAAAGAGTTCTTCCAAGAATAAGTGTTCTCAAAGCTATTGCTGGAATTAAATGGAGTGCTCATCCGAGTGTTCTTTCTACTGCCTATAAGGGCCTGGTGAGGTCGGTGTTGGACTGGGGGACTCAGGTAACGTCTCCTCTTGGGGATCGAGAGGCTCTTGTCCTTGATAGACTTCAGTATGCATGTTCCCGTGTAGTTTGTGGATTCATGCGTACCACACCCACCAATGTACTCTTGGATGTTATCAATGAACATCCTCTCCGGAGTAGGCGCAAGTATCTTATGCAAAAGTACGCATGCCGCGTGGCTTCACGTACTGACCACCCTCTTAATCTCATGCTATCTCAATCCCTATCTAACTGGGAACCAATATGTGATGATAATCGATTTGATCTGTTTGACGTCTTTGTACACCTTACTCCGTTGATCCGACAGGTTGAACCGAGACCTTTGCCTGGGTTACTTGCGTTCCCGTTCAACGTACGTTACTTCAAGTGTCCGGTGGACACTGAGTCGGGTTTGATCTTCAGAAATGCTACTTCTCCACAACAGGCCTTTGCCTCGTTTCTTGTCGAAAAACGTGCCACGTATGTGTTTTATACTGATGGTTCCCGCGAACCCCCTTCTGGAGGTTCTCCTGCAAGGGTGGGGTACTCAGTGGTGTCTGAATACCCAGATATGACACACTATTCCCGAATCAATAATTATTCTTCAGTTTTTGATGCTGAGGCCAGAGGCGTACTCTACGCGTTGGAGTACATCAGTGACTTTGAGTTCGGTCAATCGTATGTAGCCACAGACTCGTTAAGTGTCCTTAGGTGCCTCGACTCCTTTGACCCGCAGGGCAGTCATCCTACAGATATCTATAAAATAAAGACGCTTACCTTAGAGTTGCTTGCGCGAAAAGCTCGGGTTGAGTTCCTTTGGGTTCCTGCTCATAAGGGCATCCGGGGAGACGAAATGGCGGACCAGTACGCTAAAAAGGCTCTAGATATGCCGGAACCAAACTCTTCAGAAACTTGCTCCGCTAGGTCAGTTTTTCCTAGCCTTCGAGCTATGGCGATTGAAGAGTCCACTGCGTTTCTTACAACTGAGGACCGGTATAAAGGCCTCCGGTATTTTCGGCTCAAAGGGAAGGTTTTGGGAAAACCGTGGTATGAGGGTACCAAAAAACCCTTCCCTAGATCTTTGATCTCCTTGATATCCCGCATTCGGTCATTTCATACTAGCGCACGTTCGCATCTGGCTAACAAAAACATTGTCGACTCGGCTGAATGCCCATGCGGTCACGCAAACCAGGATCTTGATCATATTTTTTTCAACTGCCCAATGTACAAAGACTTATCTGATCAACTTTTGATAGATCTTTTCCATAGTGGCTTCAGCCCGCCTTACAAGGTGGCTAGTATAGCTTTCTCAGACAATATTCGCGCTATGCACGCCATGTTATGTTTCGTAACACGCGCGCAAATATCCCTTTAAGCTTTACCAAACTCTTGCTTTTATCACTCCTGCTTTTGTGACCGGATTTCCCTAAATCCTAGTCCCTAGCATGTAAATTATTTTTTAGATTCGTCCTACGGTCGCCAGTCAGTTTATCCTCACAGCCGACAAGGTTTTTATGTATGTCACTTCTCTTTCAACGGTATTCAAATGAAATTCTGTACTCACAGTTGGAGTTTCCTTTTCAATAGAAATTCTGGATACTGATAATTTTTCCTGCCGTTTGCCCGTCACTCACACTGGTTTGATAAGGATTTGTGATATATTCCCGATCTCACGGGCCTTTTATTATATCCGTTCTTCCTTTCAAATCCGAAACCCCGGGACTTACCTTTCGGCGATTGGTTCCTACCGTATCCGTTTCTAAATTAACCAATGGCGGTTGAGCCCTCCGTCTGGATCCGTTTCTCGGCCGGCCTCTGGTTGGCGCCCTATCTCGTTCCGTCGTGACTCGGCTGACGCTCCGCCAATCGTCTTCGTTTACGACTCGTTCGTGGCCAATCAGCTTTGGACTCTAGGATATGAGCGGTTCGCCTAATGAGGTGCCGTTGTGTATTCAAGGAGACACTCCACCAGGGGTTTTAAATTAACGCAACAACTTTATTCTTTCAGAATAACTAATGAATTAAATTTTATTTTATCACTTCACTATATACAATCACCACTAACGCGCTATTTTATCACACAATCAATTAATTTTTCCTTTTCTTGCAGAATTTACAATATTGGTGCGTTTTCTCAATTACGCGGATGAGTTTTTGTTACGTATCGCCGCAGCCGATTTTTTTCGCGTTTTCCACGAGTTTTCCCCGATCTTTCCGCTCGACTGATCTTTTCCTGACGATCTTTCTCGTCTCGTTTCGCTCCCTTATATTGCGCCTTCCCCCTCTTGTCTTCGCTAGCTTTGGAACTTCTCGAAGCTTCGGGGTATGTTTTTTCTAAATTATATTTCTTAATAAATTTTTTCCATCGCTTTCGCCATCTAATGCCTATCTTTATTCTTTTCTCCTATTTTTTGTTCTTAACCTTTTTTCTTTCTTTTTTTATTATTACTTCGACTGTTCGAGAAGTTTCTTTTTAGTCTTCTCCTACTTCTTTCATTAATCCTGTTTTAATCTTCTTATTTATCTTTATTTATGTGCCTTTATTTTTTCCTTTGCTAAATCTATCTTGTTCACCTAAATTTAATAATTAAAATAAAACAATAATAAAAAAAAACGTATTAAAATGCTAACCTTTCGACTTCTTTTAATTTAATTTACTAATTATGTTATCTGACACCTGATATAATATCAATACTAACTTTTTATTTATTTTCCATCACCACATAATAATTTCATGTACATTTATATCCTTAATTCTATTTGTTTCTTAGTTTCTTTTTCTTTTTTTTTTTTATTGTTTAAATTTCGCGGCCTGCCCAATACGGGTCGTTTGCCCCGATGGTGCTGCCCTCTGAATCCTCATCCGGGTGCTGCGCGCCCTCCTGCGCCATTTCCATCAACCTTTCCAGCTGCGCCCATAGACATATAAGAAATAGACTGCGCGTCCCGTATCTTTTCTGTGCAGAAAGAATGGTCAAACTTCGGACGAGGATAGATGCTTTCACCCGAGTCTCTATCCTTGTTTAGTGACGCGGTGATTGGCGGACAAGAAAAGTAGTAGGAATGAGAAATAGCGTAGTGGGGCAATAGAGGAGCATCGAGCGATGAAGGGGCGACAGTAGGCGATTGACAGACAATGTGTAGTTATAGTATAGGTTAATTTTAATCCGTTATTATTTGTTAAAAATCATGAGTATAAATTTGAAGAAATAATCGAGTGTAACAATTAAAGTTATTATAAAAAGAAGAAAGAAATAAAAGATGTACCAATAAAGAATATAAAATTCAATTTATAAATAATAAATAAATGTTATTGATTTTTATGTGTAATAAGTTTGGTAAGTAGATAAAACTATAAACCACAAACACAAACAGAGACTACATAGATGTCGACAGAGACTATATAGATGATGACTACATCATGTAGTCTCTGTTTGTGTCTGTGTTTTATAGTTTTATCTACCTGGCATTATTTTAATTTTTACAATCTACTGTAGGATTATATGATGGATTTTACTCCTATGATAATCCAGTAACGGAGAAAGTTCCGAAATCTCGAGTCGCAGAGTATTGGCTNGAATCTTTGGCCAGACCTCTTGTAGACTAACGAGAAACCTCGAAGGTCGTGGAAAACTCCTTTGAAAGAACGGCAGGATAGCGGGTAACACAGCCTCATAGCTTGCACACAACATACGCGTCGATGCTCTTCTAACTATTTATTTAACGCTTCTTGGTTTTATTACAAAATTCAGTCTTCTTGCTGCAGGTATATGGATATAAAAAGAATAACTTTAACGCTCGCCTCTTCCAAGCCTCGCACACACACACACCGCACGCTTCTCTCTCTCATCTTCTCTCTGACTCTCTGCGCCCTCNTTTCCCGGCTCGCCACACGCATTGCCCAATCAGCACACAGCTATTTAGTGTTCGCGCATGCTCGCACAACATCGGCATGCCGATTGGTTACAAGGTAAGTAGCGTCGACAATGCGACAGTAGCGCTATCTGAACATGAATAAGCGAACCTAACCTAAGAGCGGGAAAACCCAAACGCGGCCTTACACTACACAATAATAGTAATAATTTCTTACTAATGAAAAATAAGGTTAGGGTTTGCTTTCTATTCTTCAGCTTGACACACACAACAATATTTCACCATTATTATATTTTTAAATTATACATTTGTGAAAAATAATAAATAAAACAAAACATAACAGAAATGTTACAGAATTGGTTTCTAACCAAAGCCGTTACGTAGAATCTGTTACGTAGCGTTATTTGAGTTGTCTCCCGAGTGGGGAGTCCCCACTCCAGGTGCTGAAAGATAGAGACAGAGACTCGGGTGAAAGCATCTGTCTCACTCCGAAGTTTGACTCACTTCCCCTCTCACACGCGCAGTCTATTTCTTATACGTCTATGGCTGCGCCATTGCTTCGTCTGCTTCTGCCTCTAGCGCTTGCGCAGCTTCTCTCGCATACCGTTCCCTCTCTTGGCGGCCCTCGCCCAATGGGATTTGGTCGTGCGCCTGCAGTTCTTCCGTCGGTTGCACTTTTACTCCTTCCCCTTTCTCTTACCATGCACAAGACAAATATCCTCACACTGGACATGACCACTCGTTTTTACAGTCTATCTTTCCTATACGGAAAAGACTGCTCAGCAAAGGTGCTCCAAGCCTAATATTAGTCAGAAGTCCCTAGAATGGCTTCCTAGAATGGCGTATGGACTAACTTAATTCGGTCCACTGAGCCAATTTTGCACTAAACCAACCAAACCACACTTTTGAATTACAATATTAATTTTTATACTGTGAAGACGTAATGATTCAATTTATTACACACACACACACACACACACACACACACACATATATATATATGCATTTGCGAAACAGGCCAATAGTTTTACGTTTTGAGACACAAATAGTCAAGGCAGAGAGAAGCCTGAGAGCGGCCACGGCCTTAAGAGTTTCTGTCATAGCTTTTCGTGGACATGGTTCTATTCCGTGCTATGAAAACGGGTGACGTCCATTTGACCACGGTACAATTGGACACAGTACGATTGCACACGTAATATTGGACACGTACGATTCGAAGCGGTACGATTGACCACCGTACGATTAACCACATTCTATTTGACGCGAAGAATTTAACACCGTACGATTGACCACCGTACGATTGACCACCGAACGATTGACCACCGTACGATTCGACACAGTACATT
>NW_018020948.1:3832-26806 GCF_002006095.1 Pseudomyrmex gracilis | reverse complement strand
AATTTTTCTTTAACAGACTTAGAATATTTTATTTTTTTCTTTTATTTTCATACGTTTTATGCTCTCTGTGTACTCTTCTAACCTTTACAATCTTTTCTTACTATCTGTCATTTACAATTTCAAGATGGCGATGAAATGTTGCAAGTTATTCTGTTTAGTGAACCTCCTCTTACACGGAACATTTTTCATAGCCACTTTTACTTTGTGTAGTTAAGTCTCCTTATTCTTACTTCGTGATGTATGACGACGGTTCTCGCTTGTGTGCGTATCCCCACCACGTCGGTGTTTTCATAGCACGGAATAGAACCATGTCCACAAAATTAGCACGGAATAGAACCATGTCCACGAAAAGCTATGACAGAAACTCTTATAGCCGTGGCCGCTCTCAGGCTTCTCTCTGGTCAAGGAAAGCATTGACATTATCGATACGACGCAGTTGTGGATCAGATGATTGCTACAGTTAGTTAGGACGGCGCCCGTTGACGCTACTTACCGTTAGGGAATACCGTCCCTTTTACCTCTAGCCCCCTGCGTCCACGAAACGATTCAGTAGTCTAGTTTCCACCGAAACCCTCAATTCGGTTTCACTCCGAATACGGATTAAATTTAGTGTTTCGTTTCTATTGGAAGTAGAGTACTTATAGATCAAAGCGAAAGCGAAATCAGCGCAATTTGACAGGTTTTCATCTACTTAAATTTGATTCTACGTTGCATTAGGTGTGAATTAATGCTTCGGTGGAAACTAGACCAGTGACCGCGCCTGTACGTGTAAACGTAGTCTAAGGGCGATGTCCCATTGAGCAGAAATATATAGCGGAACGGAATGTGCAGAATCAACTCGACCAATCATAGCCATTCCGTTTTCTTTCCTTCGCTTTTTCTGTGGTTACGATTGGTCGAGCTGGTTCCGCACATTCCGTTCCGCTATAGATTTCCGCTCAATGGGACATCGCCCTAAGGGTGCCAGTATATGAAGCGCGGAAACGCGGAAACGTGGAAACGCGGAAGTCAAAAGTAACTAGACTTTACTAGATTTCTGTGTTTTCGCGCGTTCCGTTCCGTCTGTTTTGATTACCTTATATTACATTGAGCACAATTACGCGGAAAATCGGAACGATATAGTGACAAATAGGGTTAGTATAAATGTTAATATAAATAGGGTTAGTATAAATACAAATAGATATTTGTATTTATTTTAAAAAATTGATTTCTCTTAATTCATTGCAATTTTTATTAATATGTTTATTTTTTCAGTTTATTTATTGAATACAAACATTGTAATCAGTAAATATTGTTAAAAATTGATATTTTATAATTTTCCGTTACGCTTTTCCGCACAATATATGCTCCATGTAATATAAGGTAATCAAAACCGACGGAACGGAACGCGCGGAAACACAGAAATCTAGTAAAGTTTAGTTACTTTTGACTTCCGCGTTTCCACGTTTCCGCGCTTCACATACTGGCACCCTAAGTTTATGGTTAGTACTCAACGTAACGTAACGCGTTACAAAAAAAGGGTTTGTGCAAAGACCTAAAGTCTTCTCTTCGTCAGTATTGAAAATTTATTAAGCCCGTTCTACATTGATCGCAAGCGCAAACGCAAAGTATAGATCTTGTAGAAGTGACCAATCACACTGGTCAATTGACTGATTTGATCAATACGATTAGACAATTGTACCATTATTGCGTTTGCTCTTGCGATCAATGTAGAACGGGCTTTAGGTCACGTAACACACATTATAGATTTCTAGTATTAGGTTTGTTTTACTTGCATATACGAAAAGTGTAAAGTGTACACCTTACACTTTTAATACACTACACTTTTTGGAAGTGGGAGAAACATCGTGTAAAGTGTATGCTTTTCATATATGTAATACTTCTATATTGCTAGTACGGTGCCGACCTGAAGCTCACCGTTACGGTGCAGACAATATAGGCTGTGTTCCAAATTTACTGCCAGCACGCTGCCAGTGCTAAAATTGTATAATATATGTGACTTAAACTATAGATCTTTAGCGCTGGCAGTGAATTTTGAAACACAGCCATAGTAGCCTCTCTTTCCAGCTGCTTTGTGCGCATGCGGTGAACATTCAAGCACGCTTGCGCATTTCTTTTTCTCGCGTTTTTTCTCTCATTTTCTAATGCTTTATCTCGCTCGCACTCACTTGGTAGATGCGCCTGCGCATAATGACGCTCGACCATCTATGCCCATATTTGGACTTCGTGCGTCTCCCTTTCTCGGGCCTCGTGCCTCTCATTGCGAAGATACGCGACTAGCAATATAAGAGTATTACATATATGATACTTTTCAAGAAAAACGCCAAAGTGTAACAAAAGTGTATTACTGTAACTAAAAGCAGAGAGAAATCTGAGAGCGGCCATCCTATTGTAATTTTTTACGACGGTTTCAGCCGTATTTCCACAAAAGTGGAACTCAAAGGCCGTTCTACATTAAACGCAAGTCGCAGATCTCGTGGAATTGACCAATTGCAGAGTCAAATCAGCCAATCGANCAACGTGATTGATCAGTTCCATGAGATCTGCTAGTTGCGTTTAATGTAGAACGGCCTTTGAGTTCCACTTTTGTGGAAAAACGGCTAAAACCAGCGACTGAAACCGTCGTAAAAAATTACAATAGGATGGCCGCTCTCAGGTTTCTCTCTGCTAAAAGTTAATAATTGTACTGTTACAAGTGTAACATAAATAGAATAAATGCAGAAATGCTTGGTCATATTTTGGAGTTTGATCTGTCATCCGATAAGAAAAGAAAAAATACAAAGAGAAATAAAAAAAAACAAAAACATACTACACAAACAAAATAATTTTTAATAATTTAACATATAAATTAATACTATATTTAAAGAATTTATAATTTATATCATATTGAAAGAATGGTATTGTAATGAATTTAACATATTTTAACACATATCTTATTATATATATGTAAAATTTGATACAATAACCTATTACTTTACTTGATCTCATCACATCCAACTGAGTTCTAAAATGACATTCAAAACATAAACAAACTAAAGCTGTAACGTTAAGGCCATTAGCAAAAATTTAGACGTAGTCGCAAGGTCGTAAGCAAATCGACCAATCGCTGGCCAGCATTCCAACTAATGTAAGATAATACTGGTCTGTAATTGGTTAAATTGCTTACGACCTTACGGCTACGGCTAAAATTTTTTCACGTGTAATGACCCTTACACTAGCTTTACACCACCTCTCAAGGAGGTGTACAAAACGTGTAAATTACGTCATTAAAGTNTACTACACTTTCAAGAAGAACAGCGTGTAATGACGTAACTCAATGTCACTTCCGGCAAGAAAAACGCTAAAGTGTACACTTTACACTAAAGTGTATAAAGTGTATGCAAGAAAAACAGACCTATTGACAGTGAATATCGGAACGCAGCCTTGAGAAACTCTGAGCCAAGTGCGTACGTGGCGCTGTGATAGAGCAACATGTCGCTGTGATACCAGTGACCGAGAGAAATATACATAAGCATATGTCATTTTTATATGATTGTATAACAAAGTTTGGTAGAAAAACATGAGGTGGTTGATCTCGTGCGTGTTTCTCGTTTTCTTCACTGTCTACGGGCAATGCTATTTTATTACTGTGGATGCGCACGCTGAGGAATGCTTTTTTGACAAGGTTGAAACCGGCACCAAGATGGGTCAGTTTTTTCTGAATATTTTATACTTATATTTATGCCAAATAGCCAGATTGACGCAGTAGTGGCGACACGTTAAATAGAAAGAAAAAAACTTTTTCGTACAATTTAACTTGTGACATTTATTTTCAGGCCTCACATTTGAAATAGCGGAGGGTGGGTTTCTAGATATAGATGTAATGATAACTGGTCCGGATGGTAGAACAATTTATCAGGGTGAGCAAGAGAGCAGCGGGAAGTACACGTTTGCCGCACACACATCAGGTGTTTACACTTACTGCTTTAGCAATCAAAAGAGTACAATGACACCAAAAGTAGTGATGTTCAATATGGATATTGATGAAAATCATAAACAAAAAGATCAGAATGGAGAAGGAGGCCAAGATGGAGAAGGTAGTCAAGCAAAATTAGACGACATGATTAAAGACTTGAGCACTAGTTTATGGGGTGTGAAAAATGAACAAGAATATATGCAGGTACTTATCCAAGTTTGTGCATATAATCACATAAAAACAATTTATACAATTGTCTTTTTATCAGTTTTTATGTACAGTTTGTAATGTTTGTTTTGTTTGCAATTTTAGGTTCGCGATCGCAATCACAGAGCGATTAATGAGAGTACAAATTTTCGAGTTGTAGTCTGGGCATTTTTCGAAACCTTGGTGTTGATTTGCGTGACAGTAGGACAAATCTCTTACTTGAAGCGATTCTTTGAGGTACGAAGAATTGTATAATTCATAGTATAATATATTTAATGATAGACTCTCCTCGAATTATTTGTACATTATCTATGTATTATATATAATATCTTTATCGCAGTAAGTAATATCTGCAGTAAATACATTTTCCAGTCTGTTCAAAAGTTCAAACCCAAAAACTGTACATCATTAAAAGCTTATTTATTTGTAAGGTTTCCTAGTATTAAACTAAGTAACGAACACTAAATGTTTGTAAAAGAACAGCATGAATAATGGAAAAGTTGAATGTGTTTTTTGTATAAAATGTGTTTGTAATAACAAAAACGCCGATAAAAAATATATATCTGTAATGAAAAAAATATATCCGCCAGGTTTTTCTTATTACGTTGTCATTATTTCTTATTATGTTGTCATTAAAAAAAAAATCTACAAACAAACACTCTGATAACAATCACAGTGCGTCTGGCATTTTTCCATGTGACAATATTGTGGAATACGATACGAAAGCCTTCGATTGATGTTTCGTTGCGCGGTGGTCGGGAAGAGGGAACTGTAATCTGTTTCAATTAAAGTGATCGATCGCGCGTGTCACTCTGTTCGAGAGACGGTAGATAGACAGATTAATCGATTGCAATTAGCGTATCGGTACTCACGGATAAACGCATAATTAATGAGTATTCCAATAAGTTAGTGTTGTAATTAATGAATATTCCGAAGAAATGTAAATTTATTTTAGCAAAGAGCAAACAGCAACAATTTATTGAATTTCATATAAAGATCACGGGAGAAAAATTTAATATAAGTTCATTTTTTTCAATTTTCTGGTTTTGATATTATCAGAAAATTATTTGGTGGTTAAAATAGAGTATTTTAATTATCCAAAGCAAGAGAAGGAAATTCTCGAATTCCGAGAGGTAAGCATTTTTATAAAACGTGTAACAGAGAAATACACGTACGTTTTGAACTTTAAAATCGTTCTTCTCTAAAATTACGAAAATATGACTTATCAAGTTCTTCTCCTGTGGTCTTCATATGTATTATATGTGCGCGCGACATGCATATTTAGCATTGAAACATATAGTAATTAACATACATATAGTAATTAATACACAAGCTTTTCTGGTCTGTTTAGTTTTTATTTTAATTCTTTTGTGCTTTACAGATCGATGACACATTTGCAGTTTTTGTGTTTTTAATTTTTTTTTGTGATCTACAGATCACATTTATCGCTAAACGCAGCTGTTTCTACCTTCGTTTTTTACCTTCATTCGCGATGATTGCGTTCGATATTAATGCGCGATAAAAATCAGAGAACACGGAGAATCGTTTAGCGTTAAACGCGCGCGGCGAGAGAGTACCAGGGTCTTTTGTCTGTAATCTCGGCATTTTACGCGTCACGATAAACATCCTCCATTTATAATGCCCTGCTCGTTAGACTATATATGTGTCGGACCACGCGATGAAGAGATACGGTTTTATTCGTCGACGCGCACCAACCGGCGCTTTGATTCTTTCTTTCCTTTAATTATACCGTTATGTGCAATCGATCTCCTTAATTAACAGCGCAGTTTCTTGGCAGAACCGTGCCAACTCTACGCGCGGTTTTACACGTTATCCGAGAAATCTTATTTTTCATCGATCATGGAAAACTCGATAATTTTTAACTCAGACAATTTCCGATCGTTTCTTTTTTTTCTTTTCTTCTTTTTTTTTTATTTTTTTTAATTTTTTTTTGTTTTTTATTGCCGGTTTTGTTGTTTTATTTTTGGAAGGTAAGGGCAAAATCTCATTTTTAACGCGTGTTTTTCAAACGTGTATATTTTGTTTTTTAACCTTTTTATTTTTATTTTACTTTTTTTAACAGTTTATTATATTACGCGTGTCTCTATGTCTTTTTAGAAGTTTCTGCATACGTGTTTAAGTTGCACTCATGCTGATTTATCTTCGGAGGAAATTGCGACTTCGAGGTTTCGTTTCTCTCCAACCTTGTCTCATTTTACGAGCGGCGGACTTGAACGATACAAAGGATTAATTGGCGGGTCCGATCGCCGCGCGTTGCCATCTCTCGCCCTGCCTTCTCCTCGTCTTCACCCTTCTCTCCCGCCCGCCTTTTCCCTTTTCTTCTCGCAATGATCCCTCCGAAGGGGTTGCATGCCACGCAGGATCCTGCGAGAGAAGAAAAAAAAGAGAAGCGCAGAAGAGGAACGAAAGAAAGGAGTTGCTAATTGACACGGGCGATTGCACGTAACGGTATAATTAGAGAAAAGAATACGAAGCCTGAGCCGGTGCACTGATGAAACCAATGAACCAGCCATCGTGCGGCGGCAAGGAGGGAAGCGAATAAGAGAAAAGAAGAGAAAGAGGGAGAGAGAGAAAAAGAGACGAACGTAAAGGCAGAAAAGTAGCAGGGGAGAGAAGCAGCCGGCGGCTTTCGTGCGACTATCGAGGGGTTCCCTCTCCAGAGAAAGAGCCGTAAACCTACGGTAAGGAGGCACGAGAGAGAAAAAACATCGTTCGGGGAGAAAGAGAGAAGGGATACGTGAATGGTCAAGAGGGAGCGGGAGAAAAAAGGGGGAAAGAGAGATAGAGCGAAAACGAGGAGGGAAAGAGAGGGATTATGATGGGCTCGTGGACCCTGCCGCGATCATTCTGTACCAACACGCCGCGCCGGTAAGGTTTCGCGCAGCGTACCTCGTGGACCACCCCGAGAACACCACGAGGAACAAGCGTTCTCCAACGAGGTCACTCTCGCGTTCGCAGAAAAAAAGAAGCTGCTGTCGAAGAGAACCGTCGGTTTCACCTCGGTGTCTCAACTTCTTCAACTTCTTTGTCGTCCTTCCTTCGTCGTTGGATGCGAATTGCAAGTTGGCGACGACAGGACGCCACAGGACAAGACTCGGGAAGTGATTTGGTGAAAGGTGCCGTGAGAGAGTTTGTTTCTTTCGCGAGAACTCTCATGATTCCGTCGGGACCAACTTCTTCATCTTCACAGTCGCCACGACCGAGTTCTTAACCGGCGATTCTCGACCAGGTACCCCCGAAAAAAAAGGATTCATCCAGCGATCATCTTAAAAAGAGACGTCCAGTTTTAAATTTTACCACTTTAAGAGCTTAACTCGAAAAAGATTCTAATTTTTTCGCACGCATCATTTGTCAGAAGTAACATTTTTTAAAATTACTTTTGCACGGCGTTTGAAAACAATCGTGTTTTAAGAATCAATGCGCGATGCGCTCCGATGATTCGCTTTTATTCTGGTCATTCCGTGCGGAACAAGATCGAGATCTGAGTGAACAATGAAATATATATTGAATATTCACTTCTATAAGAAAAAATTACGATAATTATACCAAGAAGTAATCCCTGTGATATCGGATTGTCAACCGGCTTGAGCGAATATTATTCGGGAACAAGAATTAAGAAGGAAAAACTCGGTGGCTAGTCGCAGATCGTTTACGGGGGCTCCCGCGACGAGTTCGGCGGAAATTATTCCGTCAAGATCGCAATCGCGCAAGCAGTTCGCCCAGGCGATCAGGTTTCGCTCCCCGAGAAGAAATCTCACTCCTCCAGCGCACGTTCTCCGTCGTGTAGTGTCGGGGAAGGATTGCCGAGGTCGGGCAAGCCACTCGGTCGGATCTCGCGCGTCTAATTATGCGAGCCAGTGGATATTATGAGTCGCAAAATGAGACGTGAAACGGCGACACTTTGTGATCGCGCGAACAAGAAGAGGAACAGTTACGCCCGCAGGACTGTTCGCGGAAAAGACCAGGGCTTACCGCGGGAATTATTTTCGATAAAAAAAAGAGGAGACCGATTCAAATTGTGCGATTAGTATTAAACGAGGACAGACGTGCAAGTCCCGCAGCTGAGCCGTGTCAAAAAAACGCAATTACCTTTGATACTGCTTGTTTCATTACGGTGAGTAATTATTTGATTATACGACAACTTGCGAAAGTTTATATCTCGATGTTTGACATAATTGACGTAATTTCACGACGGCTCTATTTGTTTTTCTTCGTGAGATTTTAAATGTTCGATTCTTACAAAATAAAAAATCATTTCTATAACAGTGGCTAATTATTATCGCTTAATAAATTGTACTAAAAATGCAGTAAGATCTGAAAATTGTACAGTAGTATTTTAATGGCAGTTGTGAAAATTATTGAAAATTTTCACGAAGCAAACTTGAATGAATTGATGCAATAAATGTGCAATTCCATACAAGAACATTAATATCTCTCTTATATTAATGTATTTGCGCGGTGCTGCTAATAGTTTAACTAAAGAGACACATTTATGTGATGGTCTGATAAAAATATTAGATGATTATACGCGGATAATCAGGATAAGTTAACTGCGCTATTCGGAACGAAAGTGGTCGGTGCGTATTAATTCTGATGTTATATATTTTATCGCGACTTTATCGCGCGTTGATTCGATTTTCTTTTTGTACGACAGAAATTGTAATGAGATTCTTTCTCGTCGTATAGAGTAAACAGCATCGCGCAAAGCCACGTTCGCGGACATTCTCGCGCGGAATTGCGAGTCTGTCGTAACAGGATCTCGTTAACAGGTAGTCGATATGGTATATATACGATGATGGTGTACGGTGGCGGTCGGTGCTCGATAAAAGCGTCGAGATAAGCTTTCGCGATTGTTCGCGTGCACCGCGAGTCGCACAAAATCGCGAACACTATAAGAATCCTTTTATTATCTATTCAATTTTTATTTTCTATACATTTTATGTACAATTTTTTTTTTCTAATATGGCATTTGGATTCTAAATTATATTTCTCTCTTTTCTTTCTCTCTCTTTTTCAAAAACTGAAAATTTGTAAAAAAAACAAAACATTAACATGTCTTCTAAAACAGTGTTACTAGACAAAACGCATTTATTCCAAGATAGTATAACTGCAAATCGAGATAACGAACCTAGAAAAGCCTCGAGGATTTCTGTCTTCCGACGATGGTCGCTGAACTGGCAATGATTTACCGATGTCTCGGCAGATTAATAGGCAGCAGCCCCTCTTTTAACGGCTCGCCGCGACTCGCCCGGAGTTCATCTCACAAATGACCATTCCGTTATGTGCCTCGACTTTGCTCTACTTTGCAACTGTCACGAACAATAAACATACTCCAGGAAGACTCCAGTCATCGATCCTTCCCTTCTGTAATCTCATTACAAATTATTTCTCACGAGAAATAGAGAACGTTCTCCCAAGTAATTATTTGCAAAAACAGATACACATCATAGCGCGCCGATCGAAGGTCATGGATGATTTCGACGCTGTGTCCATTATTGCAAATAATTACCACCGTTTATTTTCAATCGCGGAAAACTGAGCGTAACAATCGCGCGAACTTATTGTGAAGGGAAGGAACGTAAAATGTCGCTCGAAATTGTTGCGGTTAAATGACAGCGGCCATTAAACACAACAATCTCACAACAACGGTTATCGTGTCGAATAGTGGTACAAGCATCTCGACTGTGGCTGTTTTTCTCGACGCCTTTTAAACGAGGTGAAAAGCGCGTTTTAAAACTGTCGCGTTTTACGATCGCATGCTATTAAGCCGAGCGAAAATGTTCGTGCCGTGAGTGAAAATACTTTACATGATGCATCATCGTCGATTACTTTTACATGCGAGTACGCGAGTATTATAATATGACGAGCATATTGAACTGGTCCCCTTGGATTACCGGAGATTATTTCTTCTAGATCATTTAAGGACGCGCACACGCGAGAGAAACGCTCAGGATAATGACGGTCCAAACTATATAACGTAATGCGCGACGTGAATGATCGATTATAAAATCGAATACTCCGTTATCCTTCGATCAAAATACGATAGTAATTGTGATTATCCTGGACGGGGATTATCTCTCGATCAGGACAAACAAAGGCACTGACAATGTTGAAGAACGTAAAAAAGCTATTTTTATAATACTATAAATAATATTTATAATATTTTTATAATATTTATCAAGTGTTCTTGTAAAACAAGCTTCTCTCTTAAGGGAATCCTTAAGTGAGTCTCTTTTATCAATAAAATTGAATTTTCTGTGCATACACTCATCTTTTTTTTAACTGTATGGATTGATAAACTCTTTTCTACAATTGAAGTACATACAATAAGAGATGTTCAAATTTATACAACAAAATGAAAAAAATGTTTAAAAAATTTCCATTTTTTTTTATTTTTTAGTTTTTATCGATATTTCCAAAATTCAGTTTTATCGATAAAACAGAATTACTTTAGGATCCTCTTAATGTACGTAATAATTATAATACTTTGTTCATCTGAAATATTATAAATAGCACCATTCACTGTTTTTCTCTCTTTCTACATGTGAGACGTTGCAATTGCCATATAACAATGTAACAATCTTTCAAAAAGATTTAATATGTCGCTGTTTTGTACATATTTAAAAGAGGATATATACTTCTTAATGAAAAGTTACTTTTCCCGGGATAAATTAGTATGGCTGAATGTTAATAAGGTGCTTTCTCGAAAGCGCCATAAAAATTATGAGTTACGATTGGACAGAGTAGCGGGAATGTAAGGTGTGTATACAGTGCGTGAATGTATGCGCGCGCGTGTGTGTGTGTGTAATCAACAATTACAATGTTCAACGAATATCTTTTTTGTTTTCTTTTTATGTTCTTGTAAAGACAGCCTCTCTTCTTCTTAATGTACGTAATTAGTCCTCGGTGTCGTTGCGATCTTTTCGAGAACTCTCCATTCACTTCGGTCGATTTCGCTCATTCTACCGGACAGGTAGAATGTGCAAGTTTGTCCTGTCAAACATTTTTATTTTGTAATCAAAAACGTTTTTTTCAATCAATTACTTTACGTTTCAGAAAATTGGCATATTTTTATCTTACGTACATTGTGCAGAATCTTTTTCTCTTGTTAATATTTTCTCTGTATCGCTAAGGGACAAAACGAGCTTTTGTGATTCCTGTAAATTTAATAACTGGTTTCTCGGTGCACCAAATTGTTCTAGTAATACGTACACAGTATTATTGACAGACGCGCGCGTCAACCGGTCCTCACTGTACTCACGTTCTCCCCATGCACCTCCGCGCGTCCAAGTATAGATATTTCTCATCTTCTCTTCTTTCCACTACCAGTTCCTACCTTCTTCTCCTGTCTCGCAGTCCCTTTTGCGTCCCTACCTCCTTTCGTTTTCTTTCTCTTTCTCTCTCTCTCTCTCTCTCTCTCTCTCTCTCTCTCTCTCTCTCTCTCTCTCTCTCTCTCGCAACTTTCTCGGTCAACCAGCAGGACTGAGCTCCTTTACCCCGGCTCTCGTTTTCTTCTGCGTACGTGCGACTCGAGTGTATGTACACGATTCTTAGCTTCCAGCTTCGTTAAGAGGACTCCTCGAGTCGTCGTCCTGGCTGCCCTTCGTGAAAATCTAGACTCGATTTCCCCACGGGAGATCATTTCACACAAAGCTCGAGTTCTTGAGCTCGAGTTGTTTTGCTCGCTATCCGAGAATACGATTAACAACTCGCACCTGTATATTGGCGCGTTTCCGATTAGGTTTCTAAAATTCTGAAATAACTATGCGAACTTCGCTCACATTCCTAGTTTTTCCTCCTTCGCTTCTCTCGCGATTACACTCTGAGATCGTAATCTACATATCGAAGAACTCTTTGAAGAATGAAGTTGTCTCTATTGTTCGAAAGGGATACGGTCAATTTCGCAGTTCAAAAAGTTTTTACAGTGTTTAATTTTTTTTAATTAGTTGCTTCTTTAAAAATTCTTTAAAAATTGTCTGTCTGTTGTACATCGTTGGCACGTTAATGGCGGAAGTAAATCATACTTCTTTTCGAAACCGTTAAGCATTCGAACAATTTAATCGCTTTCGAGTTACGATCGCATTTTACGATTCGGCAGCTTACGCGCTGGCGGCTCCTGTCATGAGGATTATGCAAACACGATGTGTGCATATACATGTACACACGTATATAGATATTACGAGCTACTGTGCTCATTACAACACTCGAATAACGCAGCCGCGCGGAATTGGCGATTAGCTCGTTCAGCAACAGACGTGGTGGCGCTTATTGCATTTCTATATTGCCCGGTCTTGTACGGCGTGAGCCAGCGAGATGTTTTATCGCTGGTAATTCGCGCATAGTTCATATAAAAAAAAGAGAAAAAAAAGACGAAAGAAAAGGGTATCGTGTGTGCCGAAGTGCACGCGTTATTTCCATTCCCACTGTGATCACAAATGCATTTTATATACGCCGGCTAATATCGGCGGCCGATCGCGTGGGCTAGATATATACGGCAATATACTGTATGTAAGAACAGGCACAGCGTGTGTATACGTGTATGTACGTGTGTATACCAGTTCCGTGGCAGGAACGTAATTGCTACTATGTGTAGCAAGAGTTGACGATTTGAGAATACATACATAAACACTGTAGGTATACATTTATCTTTTTTCTTCTCTCATAATTCTTTACCATAAAAATATCGTAAATTAGAATTATATAAACGGAGTCCAGAGAAGGCTTTTTAGATTCGAATCTTATGGTATTGAAATTAATTGAAGTGTATGGGCGTTGACGATACGTACACTTGCTTTTTTTTTGTATACACCGTTACTTCGAAAAGTCACACACACACGGTTCAAAAGTTTATGCAACGTCGTTTGTACAATGTAGCCGCAAAGTGACACTTAATGTTGACAGAAGCAGAAGTGTTTCATCGATGAGCTTTTCACTCGAGAACTCGCGCGTTTCAGCTACGTCACTGTTTCCCGTAGGCAGCAGAGCTATAGCTTCAGGTCTCGGACCTAGAGCGGGCACGGAAAGACACTCGAGAGTCCAAGACGATTATGGTACATCGGTTCGACATTACACCTTGCGAGCGCCTGGTGGACGCGGCGCCCGATTTACCTCGCTCTCACGTTGCACAAACTGTTGATACAAGCGGAGTTAAGTTACGACTTTGCAAAGTCTATCACTTACCCCGCCGTTCGCGTCACACACTGTTGCGTTTTACCTTCAGCCGGACACGTTGTCCTATCTTGGAGTCCAAGAAAAGATTATATATATATATGTATATTCTTGTAGTCGCCTGTGCGAAAGTCCGAAAGATATCTTTTCCGCCAAGATATTTTCGTATACATTACCAAGTCTGGCAGCACACCTATAAATTATTCGCTTCCAATTCGCAGATACCAATCTCTCTCGCACACAATTCCTTTCTTTCAATTAATTTTTAGAAGAGATCAATAGTTTTTAAATATATCGTCAAGAATTGAAATGGAAAAATTGCAAAATTGTTTTACAACAGTAAATTTAACAAATTATAAAACTTGTGAAAATGATCAACAAAGATTATTAGAGTCGATAAGAGCCAATATGCTGGATGTACGTGCAAATATGTGTATATATTTATATGTATACACATTTACAACATATACACAATACACACACACACACGTATATAAATTAAGATATTAAGTTGTAATTTATCGATTTCTCTTACTGCGTAAGAAAACCAGTTTCTATCAAGTGTAATGATTAATTGAACCTTTATTTTTTTATTATCGCGACTGTGATGCATTGATTTGTCCTTGATTTCACTATCACGGTCACGTTTGGTTTTTTGCTATCAATCGCTCTCAATGTATACATAAGTATAATACATACGGTAGAGCGCTTTTCAAATACTTGTAACAAAATTGTTATTTCTTCCGATGCTTGCAGGAAAAAAATGACAATGCGCAGCAATGGTCTTCTCGTGATCCTGCGATCGTTTTTGGTTGCCGCCGTCGCCTCGACGTTACCGGGGACCTGGATGTAAGTATTTTTTTTCGCGCCTTGATGCGGCAGTTTTCTTTTTTATCGCACGTTAAAGGTGCTAATTGGTTTCACACGCGTATTTATAGTTACACGGGACGCGACTATTTTTTTCATTAAGCTCATATGTCTCTTAAAATAAGCCGATGTCGAAGGACATGGAGTGCCCTACTTTTATCGCCAATCGAAGGATGAACTATCGATGGTGTATCGTTCTTTCTTAAGAAAGAAGCTCTATTTTCCAAACATTGTTCTATGGAAAACTGTCAGTTATACAATTATCACAATCTTCCTCACACATAAATAACTAAGAAAAAACTTAGACATTTTGATTAAGATATTAAGCAATAAAAATAACATTAAAAGGATATATAATATCGTTAATATAACACACATATAAGAGATATAACACACAATACGTTAATATAACACACCCCAGCAAACACAGAATATAACTGCTATATAACATAGAAGTAACAGCGTGATATACGTAATATAACAGCTGTATTATACTCTATTAACATCAATGTTATGTAATTTTGTTTTATAAATGTAATATAATTATGTTATATATCTATTATATTGCTTGTTATTAGCTGGTAATGACACATTATAACTTTTATATAACATTTCTTTAACTATATAACAATTATATTACATTCTACTTACATGTTATATTCATATTATATAACTGCAATATACGATAAGTAGGAAATTACAACTAACATGGATGTTACATGCAACGACCATGTTATATTACATGTTACATTTGTTTTATTACGACAATGTTGCTGTTTTATATATCTGTATTTGCTGGGACATATAAGAGATATAACATATACAATACTACAAAGAGATGAGTTGAGAGATTTTTCACGCTCTTTTTAATTTATGGACTTTTTTGTGCCGGGCGCATCGTGAGAAATACGAACGAAAAATCTGTCATGCTCCAAAAATCTCAGCGCGAGTTTGTTCCCTCGTCGATCGTACCCGGCTTCGCCGGGAGTGTGTCTAATCTCTGAATTGCTATTTTCGCCCTTGTGTTCTACCCTGCGTGAGCATGACCAATTACCGAATGGTCTCGGATATTCGTGCTCTTTTGTAAGCCGTTCAGATTTATCAGAACTTTCTTCGCGTAGAATTTACTTCACGAATTAGGATAAGCAAAGAAATTCTTCGCTTTCATTGCTTTCCCGGCAAAATGCGCTTATACAAGCTACTGTAAAGTTAGTTGGAATCATTGATAGCTGGCTCAATATGTAAATAAATATTTATATCGAATTAGAAATTACTTAATGCCTAATTAAACAAAAAACATTTATCTTCGAAGTTGTCATGTTTATCTTCACAGATTTTAGAACATCGTTATGTTCGGACACTGATGATATTGACGATTTTAATCCAATCACCTGCAACTAATCGCCTCGAGACACTCCGTACATATATGAACGCGCGCCACTGCGGATGTAGCCGCAATCTCTTAGGAGACACGGGGCATTATTTTTCGGACCCGCGGCCCACGACGCGCGGCTCCGGTGCTTCGTACGTACGAGCGTTGCGTGGGCCGTACCTCGTCGAAATATTATCGCTCTTTCTTTTCCCCCTTCCGCTCTTCATCGTCATTCTCCCGGTTCGCAAATGTCCGCGCCATTGTTTTAGGGGAGTGTAAAACCGATGATATATCGCCGCTGAAGCATGTTCGAGAATATTAATGTTGTCTATTACACACTCTCTAGATAGGCTTGCACGGGCTTTTACAATATTCTTGCTGTAACATTTAGAAACGGGGATGTTACGGGCGATATTTCGATAGAATACTGCGGGAAATGTTCGCGCGTCTCCGTTTTTATACGTTGACAAGAAACCGTCCCGGAGGATGAATATTTTTTTTCATTTGTGTCAACAAGAGATTAATATTTTATATTGAGCGTATATCTTTTTTTTAATACAAAATTTAATAGAAATATAAATTTTATGTTTTACACTACACTATCTACTCTTCAGAAATAATGCGTGTTGTTCATACATCTTAAGCGGTCGCATCACATTGCCAACAACCTCAACGAGTATTCACCTGAGTCACGCTCGGACAAGTCGTCCGGATTGCATCGAGTAGCCGTACAGGTTGTCGCGGCTTAGGCACTGCGTAAATCGCCATTGAACGAACACGATTGACAGACAATAGATCCGACGCAAAATATAATTAAAGTTAGATTGTTTTTAAATTGCTCATTTCAAAAACGCCTAATTCAAATCTGTTTATATGATTTTTACTAATGTTTCGTTGTTGCCAAAAGATTACGATCGCTCATATTCTTCAGATCGAAAGTTACCGAATCGATCGAAATGTGCGTATACTCTTATAAACAAATGCTCGACAATTTGTTTTGGCAATTGATGCACGAAATGCGAGAATAAACGCGATTTGTGACGTGGATTTGCGTTATTGATACCTTCGTACGCGGACACTCGCCCGCTTCGAATTTCAGATTGGGTTCTTTTTCCGACCGTTCCACGACTTCTGCCTTTGACGATACCGTTCCATCATCTCGCTCGGTTGACTCACAAATGTGCCATTAAGGACCCCGCGCCGTCGAGAGAAAATCCACTCCGCGCCTACGGACGATAGCACATCACCCCACACCGAATTTATATAATCGGCGTAACAAATCTCCAGGAGTTGGGGACTGTGTCGTGGCATCGCTCATAATGCTAGGTCGCGATAAAATTATAATCGGCGTGAATAAAACAACGGTTTCGAAATCCAAAAAAGAAAAATAAAAAAGCGTTAAAAAAATTTTCATTGAAAAATATAAACAATCTTTTTAATCATCGTCTTAAAATTTTTATCTTTTGAAAATTTCTTTAAATGCGTGTAAATAGAAACCTGGGTCTGCGACATCTTCCGCAATTGGAAGCAGCCCGATCAACGGAGGAATACGAGACGAGTGCTTCCGCAATTTGCGGTTTGAAGGGACTGTCCCAAGGCCAAGGAAAACTCTGTCAGCTGTCCGTGGATCACATGTCCAGCGTGGCCAAGGGCGCGAAATACGGCGTTATGGAATGTCAGCATCAGTTTAGAGACAGAAGATGGAACTGTTCCACAGTACATGACGAGACTGTGTTCGGTCCAATACTTAGAATAGGTATACTTCGATCTGTCTGATCTTCAAGAATTGCAGCGCGTTGCGATAGAAATATTTTTTATCAATGTAAATTATTTCAAAATATTTCAAATATTATTGTTTCAAAATATTTTGTAAATGATTATTAATTATTGCAGCGAGCAGGGAAACCGCGTTTGTTCACGCGATCACCGCTGCTGGCGTGGTTTACTCTATTAGTCGGTCTTGCCGAGACGGCCAGCTATCGTCGTGCGGCTGTTCGAGGAGTAATAGGCCCAGAGATCTGAATCCCGATTGGATCTGGGGTGGATGCGGAGATAATCTCGAATACGGCTATAAGTACGCTCATAGATTTTATGGTTTTTTTTTGCGAAAAAGAGAGATAATGCGCAAGAAAATTTTCAATGGTTTATTTTGTTTTAGAGTACAAAGTACACGACAAACGTTGTTTCACATTTCAGATTCACACAAGCGTTCGTTGACGTGCGAGAACGCGAACGTATCTTCAAGAGAGGCAGTCGGGAACAGGGCAGAAGCTTGATGAATCTGCACAACAATGAAGCCGGGCGCAGGGTAAAGTTTGTTCTTTTTTTAGTCTAGCACATGCGAGGAATTTCTTTTTAAATGTCGTGTTCTCAGACGTACGGAGCGTATCGATTTTTTGAGATTCAACATTGAATTGATCATGCTGAACTTGTTGCCATTACAAAACATATAACATGTATTGTCCGTCTATTCTCCACAGGCCGTCATCAAAAGGTCCAAGGTGACGTGCAAATGTCACGGCGTTTCCGGAAGCTGCAGCCTCATCACTTGCTGGCAACAGCTTGCGTCGTTTCGCGAAATTGGTAAGTTGCGACCTTACGATCTTACAAATTCAAATACGACAAAAATCATAAAAAATCAACGCGTTATATTTTTTTACATTTTCAGGCGACTTTTTGTTAGACAAATACGACGGTGCGACCGAAGTTAAAGTAAATCGGCGAGGTCGTTTATCCATGCGCGATCCGAGATTCTCCGTGCCTACTGCCAGTGATCTCATTTATTTAGATGATTCGCCAAACTACTGTCTTCCAAACGATACATTAGGATCATTAGGTAAAACAAGTTCTGTTTCTAAGGATAAGTTGTTTGTTTTGTAACTTTTATTACTCTTTCTAGTTTTTTCTTTGTTAATTTACGTAACTACCGATAGCAAGCTGTCTTTTTTTAATAGGCACACAAGGCAGATTATGCAACAGGACCTCATCCGGAATGGATGGCTGCAATCTTCTTTGTTGCGGCAGAGGATACAACACGCAGAAATCGACTATTAGAGAAAGATGTGAATGCAAATTTCACTGGTGTTGTTTCGTCGAATGTAAGACTTGTGTGAAAAATATCGATATTTACACCTGCAAGTAAAACATGCTATTATTTATTAATTTTATAATCCTTGTTTTTGATCTTAAAGCTCCTACATGGATATTCATTCATTATACTATTCTGTAACAGTGGCATTATCATTTTACAGTCAATGAAGTTTAAGTGACATAGACACGTTATATCGCTCTCCTTTTCTCTTAATACTTTGCTGACCGGCTATTTCAAGCCAAAAAACTATCCCGTGCAGCCGGCTAAAATAACTAAGAATATGATCTAGAACGCTCTTATAAAAAAAACTCTTAGATTGCTTTCAGGCTTAAAACTTGCATAAACTAATGTAAGTGAAAACACGAGTTAACCGGTCAGCGACGTTCGGGCATGAAAACACGAGTATATTCGTGATTCGGTTAGCAAAGTGTTAATACGTAATTACGCGTCCCTACTTAATTTAATTAAAACTTTTTTCTTCATTTTTATAACTGTATAGTTGCTTATGAAGTATTATTAAAAACAAGAACAAAAACGTATATTAGGACAGTATATGTTTACATGAAAAATTAATTCTCCGTCTGCAATATGGTTTTTTGCTAACGCCGTCTGCATAACCGAGTCTGAAAGTCCCAGACCTATTTTCTTACTGTTGTAGGCTTTAAAAAAATCTTAGAAAATTCTGAGATATCTTATAAGGTGTCTACTTTGATGCAGAAGCGATATTTAACCAGGATATTAAAACCCTTTTGCAAGAAAAATAAAAATTTGAAGGTAGATGCAGAAAAATTGGGCTTTGGAAACTGAAATCCCCATTATGCAAACGGAGGGTTAAGTTGTTGCATATCGGAAATGATTTGATTGCGGCCTACAAGTATATACAAACAAAAAAAAACAATGTGTTTTTGTAAAACACACCTTTCCAGAACGAGGTAATAAAAATATAGATATGAATCATACTGTCTTCCGTAAAAAAATATCACATACTTTGATGACTATTTGTAGTCATCAGTATATTAATTAAGCGATTATTGATATACACACAATTTAAGAGTAACATTAAAATTTTCATGCTATTTATCTCATGAATAAAATATTTTTAATAAAAGTAAAAATGTTAATACAACACTATAATTTATTTTTCTTAATTTTTTAAGATTATCTTTGTGTAGTGAGGCATAATGTGATGTGTATATTTATATAATGTAAAGTAAAAAAAATTTCTATTATAATTGATACACGAATGATATCGTTCCAATTATAACACAATATGAATCATCTGATCTGTGTAAAATGGTACTTGTCTTCAGTAATGATATAATTCATAAGTCAGATGTAGTAACTTTATCTTTAATAGACTAGATGTTTATTTAACAGTGTGCAACGCAACACAA
The DNA here is from genome assembly GCF_002006095.1 of Pseudomyrmex gracilis. Lineage (NCBI taxonomy): Eukaryota > Metazoa > Arthropoda > Insecta > Hymenoptera > Formicidae > Pseudomyrmex > Pseudomyrmex gracilis. Next base: position 6,731 of record NW_018020948.1, on the reverse strand, counting down.
TTATTTATTGATTTTTTATTCTTAGAACTGCAATGTACAAAATGTAAAGTGCTGTATTAGGCATTTTACAATGAATAAACATTCACACAATAATAAAACATGTATATTAACTAAATTATTATAATCTTATTTTACTTTGAAGAGTCTATCAATACATTCCCGATCGGCGACTTTAAAAAAGCGAGGCATTATCTAAAGATCGCAAAGTTTTGTTATTTATAGGTGGAAATATACAAAATATTGCTTCATCATGTTAGACTATGTTTATTAAACAAATAAAATTGATATTACAAACTACGTGAAATTTTAAACGGTCATGGAAGCCCACGCTGAATGTTTGTTGCATAATAAATATATATTTTATATATATATATGTATATATTTACATTTTACATGTAAATTTGGCCGAATTGAGAAAGCGATGGCACGGAAAGCCGGAGATTCCAGATTCGACTCCTGGCCGAAGTGTTTTTTCGCAATATTTTAAAATTAGTGGATATAGAGAGGTAAACGGATTTTTCATGTACGTAATGCAAGTATAGTATCCAGTATGAATTTAGAAATTGAATTTTCATTTCAAAACACATGTGAAAATTTACACGTGAAGTGCAATATATATTGGTCATGGAAGTCCACGCTGGATGTTTGTTGCGTAATAAATATATATATATATATATATATACAGTGTCCGACAATTACTTTAACATCTCTCGTAGGCAGGTAGAAAGAGTAAAACTAAGTCGAAAAGTCCTGAACCATTTTTTTCTATTACATATAATAAAGGAGTAATTGTTGAATAAATCAGCGCCGACCTTTAGCCGGGCTCACGTCAGTGAGCCGCGCGGAGCACTCACGCACACCAAACGTGTTGTTCACTGACGTGCGTTCGGCTAAAGGTCGGCGCTGATTGGCTTGATTTAATCAATAATTACTCCTTTATTACATGTAATAGAAAAAAATGGTTCAGGACTTTTCGACTCAGTTTTACTCCTTCTATCTGCCTACGAGAGATGCTAAAGTAATTGTCGGACACCCTGTATATATAATAAATAATATATTATAAATATATTATATATATATACGAGTATATATATATATATATATATATATACACACACACATATATATTTATGTAGTTCTACGTTAATTTAATATTAATTTTCAATAATGAGCTTAAGCTCTTAAGTTCTAAACTACGCGAAACGGTCATGAGAGTAGCTGAATATTATATATATATATATATGTATATATAATAAGCTGAATATTATATTTATATATACATATATATATATATATATATATAATATTTTTTACTCCCATGACCGTTTCGCGTAGTTTAGAACTTAAGAGCTTAAACTCATTATTGAAAATTAATATTAAATTAACGTAGAACTACATTGCGTCCTCAGCTAGATTTTAAAAATGACTAACGTAGGACTACGTTACCGGTCGCGAATGTATCAACATATTTTACATATCACTTACATGATATAAACATTATTAGCTTGTGTGCTTATTTATATTGATCAAATATTATTCATGAATTTCCCATGGCTTTTCTGGTCTATATCTATCCCAAGAGTTGGGATATTTATATACTAGTGGTTCGGTCAGAATAATTCCACCATTCTCTAGTTCTTTAAGTAACAACTCACACTTTTCTCCCTTCAAATCAGAATTAACTTCCATTTCACAGATTCCAGCTTCCAAACAACGCAGAGCTAACAAGCGTGCGACATTAATATAAGCTGAACCATCAGTACCTCTAGAATATTTATAAATATAGAGTAAATACATATGCACATAAGAATAAAAATATAGAAAACACTTTTAATAACTTAAAAATAACATCTCCGTACCGATACAACTGTTTCTTTAATGCCCATTCATTACTAGATACTGTGATAACTGGTCCATTTTTGAAGTGGTGGACCTCTGCAACGATATATCGAGGTTTTTTGGTCACAAACAGCCTATACAATTGTGAAAAACAAAATCGTTGATTATGATACATATATATTATAAAAAAAGAATGATTAAAATATAAATATAAACATAAATATCAACTTATTATAAATACTTGTGCCAGTATGAGTGTCCGGGTACTTCGAGATGATAACCCTGAGGTTTTCTTGCTATTCTCAACCGCTCTAAATTTCGTGGATTTCGATTCACAATTTCCGTACACTGTTCGACCAACGTCGCATTATCGTGTATTTCTCTTCGCATACGAAAAGCGCGTGTTACGCTAGTGCGTATATTTGCTGAATACATCGTCCGCGATTTGAATAAAATTGTAACAGACGGACTTCACCTTAAATAGTAGTAATAAAGAAATTTTTGACAAAATTCTAGTTTAACTTCACCTTAAACCTTAACGAAGTTACATTCATCGTGTTTTTGCACGAGAGATTCTGCGTGTAAAGCTGACTTTGCGCGAAGGTTAGGAAATCTGTTATGTCAAAAGGTTTAGTCTTTTTCACTGCGTCAGAGCTGCACTAATTACAGGTTATACAAGTTTCAGATTTGTTCAGAATCAGACAGAAACTTCCAAAACGTAGTCAATGAAGTGGACAATTTAGAGTTTAGATTTAAAAAAAGCCGTCGGTTCTGATTTAGCTGATATTTTAATTATGTCAAAATGGGTCAAGTAGAAGTTCAAGACAATAAAATTAAAAAGATCGCCATGAACATTAATCTAAGCAATAATATTAAGCAAAACAAAAAGTATAATTGCACTTATCCTGACTGCCATGCCATGTTCGAACGACCGTGGAGGCTAGAGAGGCATATGCGTTTGCACGTTGGAGAGGTAGTATGTGAATATTGAAGTAAAATATTTTTTAGTTTTAAATAATTTAAAATTATTTAAATTATATATATATATATATATATATTT
>NW_018020948.1:0-3685 GCF_002006095.1 Pseudomyrmex gracilis | reverse complement strand
TATAAAATATATATATATTTTTGTATTATATATATGTAATTAATGAATATGTATATCTATAATAGAGACCATATACATGCACTCATCCAGGATGTACAAAGTCTTATACAGATTCTACTTACTTGAAAAGACATTTAGAAACACATACTGCCATAGTAAAAATATACAAGTAAGTACAAAATATTGAAACAGTTACAAATGAACATATAAACATTGATTCCTTTCATCATTCTTTTTTACATCTAACTTTCAGATGTACAGAATGTACACTATCATGTAAATATCTTCATAATCTTAAACGTCATTACATGATAAAACATAAAAAGGATAAAGAACTTATCTGTCAGGAATGTGGTCTAACTTTCAATGAAAAACATCATCTAAACAGGCATAGTCATATCCATTCTGGTCCTACAATTTATCAATGTGATAAATGTCCTAAAACTTTTGCGATGCGCAATAGACTCAGACAACATCAAGAAATACACAAGAAAAGTTATCCCTGTCCGGTATCTGAATGCTCAGAAGTATTTGAAAAATGGCTACAGTTATGTGCACATAAAAAAGCAAAACATGAAACTGGTAACATTAACAGAAAAAAATTAATTATACTAAATAAATATAGTAAAAGATATTGTCTTTTCAATACATTTTTATCTCTTGATTGTTGTTTCAGAATATAAGTGTGACAAATGTGACAAAATTTTCTCTCTTAAAATTAGATTAGACAATCACATAAAAACACATTCTGAAAACAGACCAAGTATATTATGTCCATATGACAAATGTCATAGAACATATTTTTACAAATCCAATTTAGAAAATCATATAAAAGTTACTCATCTCGAAAAGAAATTTGTTTGTGATATATGTTCTAAGGGACTTGTGTCTAAACGAGGATTAATTAAACACATTCAATCTCATGAAAAACCGAAAAAGACCAGACCGACCAGAGTACATAGAAAAAAGAGAAAGGATGCTGGAATGCCAAAGAAAAGTATATTGACTGCACTAGTTGGAATTGATTTGCCACAGAATTTAGAAACAATGGTAATGAATCGGGAGATACTGACACCAGCTAAATTAGATGAGCTTAATTCTACCTTCAAAAATACTGTATAATTTAGTGGTTTTATTTTTGACAAATATAAACTGTATACTAAAAAGAGACAAGATATACAATACAAAATATACTTAAAACATTTGACTTTGTGTATCTACATGCATGTTCAATACATTAAATACAAACATGATGCATCCGAAACTAATGATCGAACCGTGTGCGATAACAGCGCTTCCTTCCCATCCTTCCTGTAAAGGTTTATTATTTTTCATGTTGCATTTGCAGATCTTATTGCTCTTGTGAATATGATCTTGCAAATATACCACATTTTCCTTGTGTAAGATCATTTTTATTATTTCAGAGGTCTCATCTTCCTTTGTGGTGCGTGCTCCTTTTTCTAATCTTTCTTCTTTTGTTTGTTCAGGAATATAATCACAAGAATATAGCACATTGTCTACTACTGTTCCATATTCGCTATAATTAAGCAATTCGAAACAGCTGGACACCTATAATTAAAAAAAAAAAAAAAAGCAAATACGGAATATAAAAAAAAAAGAAAAATTTTAACGCTTTTACTTACCTGATCAAAAAATATAACTGCATGTTTAGAAGATGTAAATCCACAGTTACCATAATTAGTTAAAACTAAATCACAGTTCGGAGCATTACCGATAACATAGTTTCCACAAGTCATAAAACTTGGTGGATTAGGTTTAGGATTTAAAGAAAACAGTGCAGCTCTAACTCTATTATGGCAATTGTTTTCCTTATAACTCTCCGCATTTAGTATCTGTTTTAATCTTTGTAGCGCTAATACTTCCAATACTGGTCTTTCTAACAATTTGATATCTTTTGTAATATCATAATCACATCTTATGTGAGATTCAAAGTTGGTACATTGTGTATCACCTGGCATAATTCTAGTGTCACACTTATCTAAGATGATTTGTTTATTTTCTTCTTCATTTATAGTTTTATCACATTCTTCTCTTTCCCACTTTATCTCATTAGTTTTTTCCGTTTCTTTAACTGAGTTTTTCTCAATATTATTTATTTCTTCAAAATCTATATGTTGGTTACCTTCATTTACAGTGGCATTTACAGACCATGTAAGATTACTTTGGGAACAATTTGAGGGACTTACTCGCACTGGATTCTTATAATAAAATTTTATACAGCTAGGAACTTTTACTCTGGGACGACCTTTTGTTATCAATTTTGTACGAAATGATGGATTGACAGTACGTGTTTTACGTGTAAAGTCCAGTTTTATCGCACACTGATCCAGTGGCTGATTCACATATTCATCCCACAGCTTCATACGTTCTGTCACTTGACAAGAAGTTGCTAGATTTTGCTTTATCAAATGATCAGGATGATTAGGACACATCCATTTACCAATAGGAAAAGTAGTCAGTGGTGGATCCAAACAGTCTTGATGGAAGTATAATGGACAATAGTCACATGCAATTAATGGAACTTTTCTGCATGTACGTCCACATTGAGAACATGAACGAGCTGGCAGTGAAGCTGAGTTATTGTCTAAAGTATAACTTTTTTCAACTAGAGAAAAAAGAAGTTTATGTTTACTATATAAATTTCTTTTCACTCTAATGGAAAGCTTATGTATAAAAAATTTATATAATGGCAAATACACATGCCTCATGTATGTTTATCTCATGATGAACTCAACTGTTTACCTGTCTCATCAGCTTCATGTTTTACTCTATCACTTTCAGAAGACATTACAGGCAACTCGGATGATTCAAGATCTTTTGACTTTATTACAGACGCTGCCACTGCTAATAGTTCTAAAGCAGATATTTCTTCCTTGTTTTCTTTTTCTTCATTCCAAATCTCCTTTTCACGAGCAAAACAGACGCGGCATACCTGTTCTTCAGTAGAAATATCTTTCAGATCTATTGCAGGATAGCTGAAAAACAATAGACCAAAATATTTATCAATCTTACAATTTCAGTATAAATATACATATGAGAGAATATTTAATCATACTCTTACTGGCATTGTACGTGATACGAGACCGAACATGTGTCACAGTACGCGAGTTTCTCATCTTCTCCACAAACATCACACATGTTACGATTACCTGCACTTTGTTCTTTCTGAAGACAAGAATTTTTGTATGTTTTTCCGTTTATTACTTTAATTTCATTGCCTTGAATTCCTTACATACTTTCATATATATATATATATATATATATATAAAGGTTTGATGCACTTGTGGATCTTGAACTGAAAGGGTAGTCCATACGCCATTCTCGGTATAAAGGCCGAAGCACAAACTTTTTTTTTTTAAGGCCTGTTCTACAATACAGTCGTAAGCCGTAAGGGCGACGTTTCATTGAGCGGAAAGCCATAGCGGAACGGAATGCGCGGAATCAGCGCGACTAATCATAGCCATTCCGTCCTTTTCGCGTTGTTCTGTTTAATTTTACCCACGAAGTAAGGGTACGATCCCATGCACTGTTATTTTTCGCGTAACGCGTAATGCGTAACCAATCAGAGAAATTACGTGTACTAACATAAAGCACGTAATCTCTCTGATTGATTACGCGTTACGCGTTACGCGAAAAATAACAGTGCATGAGATCGTACCCTAAG
>NW_018020947.1:112598-120984 GCF_002006095.1 Pseudomyrmex gracilis | reverse complement strand
GAGGCGAAGTACGCTCAAGCATTGTCCCAAGACGTGGACGAATTCGTAGAACCTAGTTTTTCGGCATTTCGGACTTTGTATCGAGATATCTCCGTTGGGAAGGCACGGAGGAAAAAAACCGCGAACTAAGTTTTTTTGTGCCTCGATCTCAACTTTCGATTGAGTCTACTACAAACTTGATCGGTTTAGCCGTTGTTGAGATCGGAAAATCTCGAAAAGTCTCTTGGCTAAATCTCGCGTATAAGAGGCACAGGGTACCTCGCGCAGCGCGCGCGCACTTCGTTTGCGCATATACTTGGCGCGAGGCACTACCGTGCCTCTTGATGTATATCATCTTTGTTCATGTATACTCATTTTTGTTTTATTTATACTCATATATTTTATTTTTGTATTTATTATGTATCTTATTTTTGTAAACTGTTATCTTTTACTGCTTTGTTTGCGCTTGAGGCGAATTCTTCCCAAAGCACATTCTAAATAAAGCAACAATCAATCAATCTTTCTTTTATGCGCTTAAATGGACATTTTTGTAGCGCGATATAAATAAAGCAGTCTAATATCATGTAATCTCTCTCTCTCTCTCTCTCTCTCTCTCTCTCTCTCTCTTAGAGATATCTATGCGTATATGTATGTATTGTGACGTTTTTTCTCTGGTCTTACGAAATTCCCGCGTCGTCCCGCCCGAAACGGAAGTACAAACTCGGGACACGGACGGAAGTCCGCGAAATAGGAAACGTCTAGATCAGCAGGAGAAAAAAGGGTGTTAAACCGAGCATCCACTGCACCGAGTCGACGGATCCTTGGATATAATTTTTGGGCGCCAGACGCGTACTCGCGTCAAAATGTGCGTCGCTCGACACAATGGGCCGACTAGCTCTATTTGAAACGGAGAGGGGGTGGGTCAGACGATAAATAAACAGGGCTGTCCCGAACAAATCTTGGATTAGGATCGTAATTAACTACACTGCAGATAGACAGAAAAAAATAAACAATTTATTATAGCGCCGCGGAATAAGGGCCAACTTAGCGAAAGTAACAAAAAAAATACAAAATAAAGTTCACCGATAGGATACGGCGAGATCGCTTTGTCGCGGCGGCAGTAATTACAAAAGAATGTAAAATAAAAGGAACTAGGAAAGTACAGGGACGATTAACAAGGCACTTTCAACAGACGCGTGAACTATCGCAGGACCAATTTCGTATATCGACTCGGGATATCGAGGACGCTACGCCGTCGCGCTGACTTCACATACGCTATACACTACTAGGCGGTATAATAGACAGGGAAACAAGCGGGTTACTCAAAGCCTTCCTGAAGCTGGAAACGGCGGAATTAATTAATCTAGCCAAATCGTGCACGTACCACCAGGCGGGCCGCTAGGTGTAATATCTACGCCGCGGGACTTACTTGATTTCGCAGGGACTGGTCAGGCTTACGCCAGGCACGGCGCAAAGCTCTCGCCGAATTTCCGTCCCCGGTCACAGTGTACTTAAGCAATCAAATATAACGCGGCATGCATGTGCCAATGAGCACACCTGAGCAAGGCGCTCACGAAGTCGGAAGAGCTTGTTTCCCGGAACGAGAGCTAGGCGCTCCTCGATCCGAGAGATCCTCTAGTACGGTACGATAGATCTCTTTGATTCGATACGATAACGGTACGAAATTCTCTTATAGCGATTTCGGCTGGTCTGCACCAATGTGCCACCTGTGTAGAGTTGGTGCAATTGTGTGCAACACCGCATCGGTGTGTGTACTGATTACACTAACTGGCTCCTACTAATTTGTGAGAGCCACTTTGTGTACACCCAACATGCACCTATGCGATGTACTGAGCTCAGACGAATACGCGAAACCAGCAAAGAACTGCTGCCATTTGACCAGCCGAACACACAATTTGCACCGACACCCGAAATGTGCAGTCGGTGCAAACCAGCCGAAATCGCTATTATTATAGCTCTTCCAAATCGCTCACCCCTCGCTCTTGGCAGATCACTCGGGAAATCCACACCAAAATGCCGTAGAGAATGTAATAGCGGTACGATAGAGTAGCGTGAAAAGTTACTACAGCCGCAGGTGATCAATCAGTAGTAATTAGTATGCAGGAGGCGACACGTTACGATAGCGTTAATTTCAGAAAACGATACTCGATACGGTATTCGATACGATGATCGGTACGATACCCGGTACAGAGTATGGCGGTCGCGAAACGATACACTAGACAAACACTAGTACACGCGGAACACAACAAAAGAACAAAAATTGCTGCTTGGCGCTTTACTGGTACTCCAGGGCTTGTACTACTCAATAGAGTAGTTACGCGACACGCACTTAAGCCTACGAATTAATACCACAAAGCCCCGTGGAATCCGATTCTAGCCGCTGCCGTAAACTCGAAACTATGGCGAAGGTTATGTCCTTCCCGGCACCAAAACGCGAAATTCAGCGACTAGCCTCGACACGAGACTCGAGTAACGCGGATTCGTGGCTCACAACTTGACGAGGACACCTCACCGTACGTCGTCGTCTTTTTCCATTCAGCACAACCTCCAAGTTCTCAGTTCAACAATCGATCGTCGGGAGTGCCGTTAGTGCGTCCGTCCTGTTCGAGAGGCTGCGACCAAGAGAGCGAGGATCGAGATCGATTTGGGGTCGATGCGTTTGAGCGCGCTAGGATCGCGTAGAGTAGATCGCGGCGACCAATCAGGTCGCGAGGGGCGCNACATGCGACGCGAGGCTCGCGCTCGGCGGCAGGACTCGCGGCCGCGAAATTCAAAGCGAGTACCGGGCCCTTACTAGCGAAAATGTAAGCAGCGAAGATTTCCAAGCGCTGAATTTCGCAAATGTAATAGAGATGCAGCATGCAGTAGCGCAGCAGGGTAGGAGGTGCAAGTTAGCAGCGGAGGTGTGCAGCAGGCTTTTCCGATGTGAACAGAAGGTCAAAGCTGTCTCCATCGTCGGGTGTTCGCCTCGCTTCCTCGGNTTCCCAGCGCCAAGNTTCGCTGTCCTTCTCGCTGTCATTTNTCTCGCCGCTTATTCCCGGAGACTCACCCCTCTGGTCGTCGTGCAGGTGCCTAGCCGCGACTCCACGCACACCCTTCTCTCTCGTTTTCTCTCGCCTTTATCCACAATCGATGGCTCCTGATATCTCCTTCAGTAGTGTGTTCTCGGTGTGGTGAGGCGCCAAAAGCATACAAAAAAAATAATACGAATAAGCAACTAAATCTAACGCACGCAAGCAAGCCCTGGAGGATCTTGGCGCTTCCCAGACGGTTCGTACCCCCGGACTCCCGCGATCATGAGAGCTTTTTGTGGCGAGGGAGGAGCGACGCGACTACCACGTCACAGTATATACAATTGCGATCTATTTTACGCATATGCGCGCATTTATTCATAGTACATGTTACGTATACTATAGATAAATGTGTATATGCACGCAGTCAACATACAATGTTTTCTGGAAACTAACAGTATTATAAAAAACACATGATAACGTATTATTGATAATATGTTATTATATGCTTTTTAAAATACTACAGCATCTCAATAAACATTATATATTTGTATAAATTATTAATATGCTTTAACTCCGATAAAAATGTTTAAAATAATGTTTTTTAATTTTAATATATATATATATATATATTTAACGTTTTTTTAAAAACTTTTAAAGCATATTAATAATTGAAAGTAGCTTACACATCTGTTATATGGTTACATATGTGTATTGTTCTTTTACAATAATACATCTAAAATTCTTCTAATTATAGACAAAATGAAAATATATGTCAAACATATATACCCGCAAAATTTATTTTTTCAAAAAAAAGATAAAAACAGGCGCCAATGACACGCACAACACGTATTGTATTCGAATTGATTTAAAATGTAATTATAATAGTGAGAAGTTCTCACATATATTTCTCTATAAAGTTGTACTTTATAAAATCTGTCCTACAAAAGAAGTGATATGATAAAACAGCGCCAACTGAACAATTATACGTATGTTATGTATATGTTACATAGAACAATATAAAAAAACTTAATGTAGAAATATATAAACGGTAATAAGAGCCGAATATTTGCTGAATGTTTGTGAGGAAATATGCGTGTATATATATATATATATATATATATGTGTGTGTGTGTGTGTGTGTGTGTGTGTGTGTGTGTGTGTGTGTGTGTTCACATGTAAATCTTACACGTGAGTTTTTTTAATTGAGATCTATGTAAAATATACATAACATACGTATAAGTTTTCAGTTTAACGCTGTTTTATCATATCACTTCTTTTGTAAAACAGATTTTATAAAGACTTTATAGAGAACTACAACTTTATAGAAAAATATATGCGAGAACTTCTCACTATTATAATTACATTTTAGATCAATTCAAATACAATACGTGTTGTGCGTGCATTGGCGCCTGTTTTTATTTTCTTTTAAAAAAATAAGTTTTGCGGATATGTTTGACATATATTTTCATTTTGTCTATAATTAGAAGAATTTTAGATGTATGATTGTAAAAGAACAATACACATATGTAAACATATTACAGATGTGTGAGCTAATTTCAATTAATATGCTTTAAAAGTTTTTAAAAAATCGTTAAATATATATATATTAAACATTATTTTAAACATTTTTATCGGAGTTAAAGCATATTAATAATTTATACAAATATATAATGTTTATTGAGATGCTTTAGTATTTTAAAAAGCATATAATAACATATTATCAATAATACGTTATCATGTGTTTTTTATAATATTGTTAGTTTCCAGAAAACATTTCACGTTGCCTGCGTTCCGTTTTGTGCTTATACACACATTTATCCAGGATATACTTCCGAATGACCCCTGCTCCCAATCAATCTAAAATTTTGCACAAAAATAGTGTCCGATGGGACAAACAAAACGCGCGTAGTCTCCACTTCGACAAATGAAAAACAAATGTTTAAAAAAATAATAACTATTTCGACTGAAATCGATTTTAGGTTTATTTCAGAATAATTTCTTGTCCCAATCAATCTGAAATTTTGCACAAAAATAGTGTTTGATGGGACAAACAAAACGAGCATAGTCTCAACTTCGAGAAATAAAAAACATTTTTAAAAAATATAAAAACTATATCGACTAAACTCGATTTTAGGTGTATTTCTTATTTAAAACCTCGCTTCTTGTAGAAAGTGTATGCGTGGAAACAGTGCGTTCCGCCTCCCTACGGGGGGGCTCCACTATTCGAAAATCTAACCTAACCCACACACATACATAGGTTTGGANTGAACCTCGCTTTGCGTTGGAAGTTACTTTCCATATAAAGCAAGGTTCAATCCAAACCTATGTATGTGTCTAAAATCGATTCTATATATGTGGTAAGTTTTTAAAAACGTAAAAACTTAAAAAAAGTAAGTTCTTATGTTTATGTTGTAAGTGTGTAGGCAGGAGTGGGGCTGCGTAAAAGGGGGCTGCGCAGGGGGGGCTGCGCCCCCTTGCGAGGGGAGGTGCTTCACTCCTCCCCCCGCACCCCTCGGGTAAAAATATAAAAACTAAATTGAGGTTTTTAATTTGTACATTTTTATATTTCTTTCGTGATTTTTATTTTTTAACTTTTTTTGTATTTACAATATTTTAAATATTTTAATAAGTGCTTAAAAAAATCTTTTAGCTAACACCAGGATATATAATGCGAATTGATCTTATTAATTCACTGAACAGGTCCAAATTATTTTTTTTTGCTTCACGCCGCCACAAATATTCACAAAGATGATAATCTAAATGTTCATTTCGAACACCACCTCTTTGAAGTCTTAGTCTTAGTGGCCTCCATTGTGATTCTTGCTTGAGTATTAGCTCCTGTCTCAGCATTAACAAATTCAAGTGAATGATTTACCGAAAGATGTTCATACCCTTCTTCTCCAAGGCAGTCATAAGCTTTCCAGCAATCCGAATATATTTTCGATCCAGCCTTAATACGTTTTTTGATACTGGGAATAAGAGTTTCTCGATCTTGCCGATTTTGAGGGCAAATTTTAAGACGCAGAGCACCAGTTGCAATATTGATGGCACCAAAAATCCAATTACCTTCTACAACTCGGCCACGTTCATATTTTCTTTTACCAAATTTCATTTCATCAATTTCAACTATTTTTCCAGGTCCACCAATGGGTCCTTCATTGTTAGCCACACGATTGATAGTCAGCATACAGACCTCTCTACAGTATAAATAAATATCCGCAATAGACTCTGGAGACACTTTTAAACGGCCAATATTTTTATTTCATTTTCGACATCTTCGTATTTAAAACTTTTAGCAAAGTAATAAGTAATACGAAGAACATCTTCCATAGTCAAATTGTGAAATTCAAACCATGTTTTTCCGCCATAGTTCGGTCTACGCCATGTTTTTGACACCGCCATCGCTTTCCAATGCAATTGATATAACTTCGGTAAGAGCGGAAAGTATTAGACATCTTCATTAAATGTTTTCCATTTTTAGGACATTTGCGTTTGGATGGTAAAAGTCCAATTCTCTGACACCACGCAACACACACTTCTTGAGAAGATAAAACTTCTCGGACAAGTCTTTCAATATTCCAATTCCCACTAAGAGGATCATGTAAGGCCAAAGCCATTTTTATTAATTAAACTTAATTTACAATAATCGACGAATAAACTTAGCGCGGAAAGTCGCAATGTATAAAGAAATACTTATAGATTTAGTTTTGCATCCGGTAGATAAAAAATAAATCTTGCTTTGTGTGCAAAGTTGTAAACTTATATGCAACTTCACTTTGCATTAGAAAGGCTGCGTTCCAATATTTACTTCCAGTACTAGAAATCTATAGCACATGTGACGTAAAGTATAGATTTTTAGTACTGACAGTGAATATATATAATCTGGAACGCAGCTAGAGTATATATATANAGATAGTGGCGCCACCTCGATAGACACCTTGCAAGAAGGCTCCACTATCAAAAACGCTAATTTTCCAAAGAATCACACAATAGACAGTAGATCTTGCCTTCTGCAAAAAATAAATTTCTAACTTTTCGTGCAAAGCATGCACTATTCTCATCACCCGCTATTTTAAAATCCTTTTCAATGAGTACAACTATCATATATAATATTTTTATTATGTATTATATATGTGTATACATGTTATATAGAATCGATTTTAGTCGATATAATTTTTATTTTTTTTAAATTTGTTTTTTTTTCTCGAAGTTAGGACTAAGGTCGTTTTGTTTGCTTCATCAAACACTATTTTTGTGCAAATTTTCAGATTGATCGAAAAAAGGAGTCATTCTGAAATACATCTAAAATCAATTTTAGTCAATATCGTTTTTATTTTTTTAAAAATTTGTTTTTTATTTGCCAAAATGGAGACTACGCGCGTTTTGTTTGTCCCATCAAACACTATTTTTGTGCAAAATTTCAGATCAATCGGGAGCAGAGGTCATTCGGAAGTATACCCTTTATCCATAGTATGCGTAACGTGTACTATGGATAAATGTGCGCATATGCATGAGACAGACCGCAGTTGTACGCCGTACGCAGCAAGCGGGCAACGTGTCTTTGCCTTGTGACCGGCTGGTGGAAATGAGACAGAACGTAGTATGTCTACACTCTTCCATGAAACAGCCGAACAGCTGAGCGCACACGGACAGCGGTTTTCGCTTGTGTGCATACGAGAGCACTGAGGTGATAGAGGTACACAAGCGAGAGCCGCGTCCGTGTGCGTGACGTCACGCTCGGATGTCGGCTTGTGGAAGAGTGCAGACATAGTACTATGTTCCGTACGACAACTTCTTACTACCAAGCCGGCCACGAGACACGTACGTAACGCGCTTGTTCCGTACGACAACGTTTTTTGATGTTAGGCTGCGTTTCGATATTCACTGCCACTACTGGAAATCTATAGCACATGTGACTTGAAGTATAGATTTTTAGTATTACCAATGAATATCGTAACGCGGCTCATACATGTGTGTGTATTGTTATGTGTATTATTATGTATTATATGAGTGCCGACTATAGTCGACGTTAAGAGTGAAAGGGTTAATATTAAATACTCGTTTTACTTAGATACATTATTTAAAATAAATCAATATTTTTTCAAAGAATTCTAGCATTAATTAAATACAATTAAATAATTCTATATTCTCACAAGTATGACATCGACAAGTATCATCGGCGTTATGTTAAATACACAATATAAACATGGATCGGTTAAATTGTATACTTCGTGCATTTNGTGTGTATACATATGTATATATATGTATAAACATAATAGATTATATGCGACAAATCGTCTTTAATTCAGATAAAAAAAAAAGAAAGAAAAATATCAAACTAGTTCCTATCGAAGACAACGTAGAAGCGATCA
>NW_018020947.1:106431-111843 GCF_002006095.1 Pseudomyrmex gracilis | reverse complement strand
CAGATTTATTAATAGGCTGCGTTCCGATATTCACTGCTATCTACTAGATAGTACTACAAATCTATACTTTATATTAAATGTGCTATAGATTTTCAGTACCGGCAGTGAAAATCGGAACGCAGCCCGTGTAACCATGAGAAAGAGAGAGAGAGCAAAGAAGGAAGAGAGAAGGAACATACGAGCCACGAGCGAGAAACAGGCTAGCGACAAGGTACGCTTCTCGCGGCTGGCAGTATTAGCTATAGCTATAGCTATAAGGAAAGGCAGAGAGCGGTTATATATATCCGTCTCCGTCTACTGCTCGAAGTTGGCCGAAGCGCCGAGCGCACACGGACACGGCTGTTCGCCTGTGTGCGCATCCCCTCCACTTGCTGTTGCATGCTGCAAAAGTCTTGAAACTGGCATCTTTGGCAGAACCTTCCCGGCTACGATAACGAAGGGGTCGAATAGCCCGGTCGAGAGTCTCGACGATCGAAGCCACTGGGAAATCCGTTCTCTGCCGAGTGTCTCGGCTAGCCTGTCCGTCCCCGGGAGATCCGTTTCTCTGCCGAGCGTCTCGGCTATCCTGTTCCGTCACCGGGAGATCCGTCTCTCTGCCGAGCGTCTCGGCTATCCTGTTCCGTCACCGGGAGATCCGTCTCTCTGCCGAGCGTCTCGGCTATCCTGTTCCGTCACCGGAACAAAGATCCCGCCTGGGCTCGCTCCACGCGGAAGGAGCCTTCCCCGCGCAGCGAACCGATCGACAGCGCCGACAAGATTGTCTCTTGCTTCGCGATACTGCGGCCGTCGCATACCCCGGGCGCCATCATCGGATTTCTGTCATTTGATCCCGGGGTAACTTCTCGCGGTAAATAACGTTGCGTCTCGCGATACACAAGTCGACGTGTCGAACACGCTTTATTTCTTTTGTTTTTAATGTAAATAATATTATTCAGAATATATTTGTATTTGTTTGTTTAAATCAACGATTTTGCTTATTCTTACCCTGCCCGGCGAGCTAAATTCCGCGCAAACGAATTGAAGAAAATACGAGAATTTACATGATAATGGGTGTAGTCAGCTTCAAATTTTTTAAAAATACATAATCTTAAGTCATTAAAGGCTGTTTGAACCAAAACACTGATGATAATGTGTATGTAATAATGTGTTACTTTATTTAAGAAAACTAATATATAACGTTTTCGATCTTCGAATTAGGCCTTTTTCAATAAAAGTTTACAAAAATAATTTAATGTTAAAAATCGCAAAAAATACAATAATTTAAAAGACTTACAAACAAAAGTGGTATTTATTATATACGTGTGGACATGGATATAAAGTTCTTAAATCAAACTTGACACAACTTCACATAATTACGCTCAACGAGTTACAAAGTAACTGAAAGAACCAAAGGCAGTGTGTCGGTTCAAATAGAAGTCAAAGCCGCTATCAATTCACAAGTCACTATAGTAATATTTGTTATCAACGAATGGTAAATAGGATCTGTCAAAATTCTCAGTGTCAATGTGTAAATTGAGTTCATGGCTCTGGCTTCTTATGTATAAAGTTTCTGATATCAAACGTTTATTATATGATCTCTCATTGTCTAATATTTTAACGTTATCCCAGTCAAATTCATGAGAATAATGAATCCGTAATCACCAATTTTTGGGAGGAATTTCTCTTAATGTGATTCTTATGTTCATTAATTCTCAATTGTAACATTCTGCAGGTCTGTCCGACATAAGATGCAGCACAATCACGATACTTTATTTTATATACTACATAAGGACGTTTAGATACTGGAAGAGGATCCTTTAGAACATTGATAAATCTAAACAAGTTGTCAATACCGTAACAAGCAAAGCAAGTATTAGTCACTTGTAACGGTTTTACTTTTTGTGAAAATGTCCCGTTTATTTTCTATTTAATTTATTTGCTGCGGAATAGCTCGTCGGGATCAGGGAAAGGTGAAAATAGAGTGAACTCGGTAATTTTTAGTAAAGAGAAAATGACAGAGTTTATTCAAAATAAAAAAAATATTAAAGAAAAATAAAGCAACACAAATAAAGAACAGAGAAATATTTACAGCGGAATCAACTCGGAAATAAGAATAGGCGTTTCAATCGGCTGTGCGTGATCTGGTCACGTTTGCACAAAGTTTCATTCAGTCTTTGGGAAAAATATTTACACACGGGCGGCGATTTAAACGGCGCGACTTGACGAGGCCGCTCGGTAGCCTTGACACTGTATTTTAGCTGTGAGACAGTCCGTTCTTGTGAGTCACGTGCGGTTGCTACAAAAACGTTTTTTAGCAAGTTTACACAAGATAAGATTTATTATTGAAAAAAGTTACTTTCCTTCCGAAAAGCGAGTTACAGAGTGTTGCGTTTAGGAAGTCGAGTTTTATCGAGTTCGTAGCGGAAATATTTACAAGATAGAAAAGTGACTTTCGAATATATATTGCTTGCGCGGCCGGCCTTTCGTAGCGAGGCTAAGTGTGATAGCGTTACTTGCTCGTTCCCCTAGAACGGTTCTAACGGAAAGAATCGGTTTGCCCGACGGAGAATACGCGATTCCCGTAGAACGGCTCTAGTGGAAAGGGAGCCGGTTTTCCCGGCCGAGAATCCAGAAATTCCCCGGAGCGAAGCGGAACGGAAGTCTGTTTACCAGGCAGAGAATCCAGAGATTCCCCGGAGCGGAGCGGAACGGAAACCGGTTTACCCGGCAGAGAATCCAGAGATTCCCCGGAGCGGAGCGAAGCAGAAGCCGGTTTACCCGGCAGAGAATCCAGAGATTCCCCGGAGCGGAGCGAAGCAGAAGCCGGTTTACCCGGCAGAGAATCCAGAGATTCCCCTGAGCGGAGCGAAGCAAAAGCCGGTTTACCCGGCAGAGAATCCAGAGATTCCCCTGAGCGGAGCGAAAGCGGAACGGATGCCGGTTTACCCGGCAGAGAATATAAAGATTTCCCGGTGAGGATCGCATCGCTGAGTCGCTGTTGGTTTGCCCGACCGAGAAAAAGCTTCCCTGAGTGCTACTCGTAAGATCCGGAGATCGGAGCAGATCTGATTTCCTCGGTTTTTGGCCCAGCTTTTATACCCGCAATTTCCCGCGGGCGAAGGTTGACAGGATGCGTGGAAAAACATATATTTGTTTGTCGCTGCTTATTTTTGTGGCGCGGCGGGGCGCGCGGTACGGGCGCAGTAACAGCTGGCACTTGCAGGGGCAAGGAAGTGCGCGGTGCGGGTGGCGCGCATGCCGCTTGGGGGCGCGGGGAAACGCGCGGTGCGGGCGGCGCGCAGGCCGTTAGCGTATATTTAATATACGCTGATTGTCTAGTCGTTTATGTGGGCGCAAAGCGCCGTTTTTGGGCTGGGACGGATGGTCGGTCCCGGCCGTAACGATATGCATCGTTACATCCCCTTCCTTCTTAGAGGAAAGACGTGTTCCTACACGTCTTTAGACGTCCTCGGCTGTCAAACCGGAGGACCCATTTTCCGTCGTGGAGATCCGCCTTGAATTTCCTCCACGTGTGCCGGGCCTTGTGCGGCACATGGACAAATTGCCCCGGCTGAATCTCAACCTGTTCGCCCGGTGGAGCTGACGGCACTGCGGGAGCGGCGGCGATGGTGTTCACCGTGTTCTCGGTGGTGGTCGCCTGGATCCGCGTTGGATACGGCTGCGCAATGGCCCGAATCCTTGTCCCTGCGGTGGCTTGACGTCCATTTATGTCTGGCGCCGTCAGTCGGCGTATTTTCTGCGCCGTTTCCGGTAACGTCCTAGCGAGAGCCGTTGGTGCTGGCCCGTCAAGGTGCTTGTCCAAGTCCGAGTCCCCGAAAAGTTCTTTCAGCACCTTCCGTGGATTTTTCACCGGCTTTGATTCCGGTGGTGCTGACTCTTTATCCACTAGGTGGATAATACTCTCGAAGAGCGTTTCCAAAGTTTCCTCTGGCATTTCTGCATATCTGTCCGCAAAAGCTCGATCCGCGCTCATTGTTGCAATTGATGCTTTCTCGATTTTCTCTGCGGGTTCTCAGCCAGAGAACTGTTTTGTTTCTGGTGACCGTCCTTGATCTCTATTGTTGTTATATCTCGTGGTTCGGTTTTGTCTTTCTCTGTTTCGCTCTCGCTATCCTCGTCGTTGGTTTGGTCGGTCGGTCCTAGCTTTTTCAAATCTCGCACGTGAACGTGCCGGTGCCAATTATTTTGACGGTCTTGTAAGTCTGCAATTACTGGAGAGACATATCTTCTGACTTTTAACCTTTTTGCTCCGGGGATTTTTCCTTTAAAATTGACCTCGCATTTTAGCTGAAAAAGTTAATAATAACCTGCTACCCCCCCCCTCTTCAAAGTTAATTTTAAAAGTCAAAGAAGTAACCAGGATTGTTTTCAATTTTTTTCCTAAATTTAGTGCATTAAATTGACCTTATAAACATCTATTACGTTCGCTTTTCTTGCTGGTCCATATATGGACCAGTCCCGGAGCGAAAAGGTTACAGGCCCGACGTAACGCGGCGCGAGCTTTGCGTTGAAATCTCGTGTTTTGTTCGATAGTGGATAGACTCGTTTCCAGACTTCCTCCCCTATTTTCGGTCTCCAGTCTCGTCGACGCAAGTTATAATGTCGTGCTTGGTGTTGAAACGATCTAGCAAAATGGATTTTAACTAGCTCGAACGTGTCTTTTAGCCGTTTTTTCAAGACATATGGTGCGGCTGCGGCGGCTCGCGGTGGGCGGTCGTTGGCATTTAGGCGTGGTAATTCTCTGCCGTGATTCAGGTATGCTGGCGAGTATCCGGTTGAGTCGTGACGAGCCGTGTTGTAGGCGAATTGCAGAGCTGGAATTTTTTTTTCCCACCGTTTTTGACTGCGTGTGATGAATTGCGCTATCATTGTTTTTATGGACCTATTTGTTTTCTCCACTGGATTGCACTGCGGTGTCCTGGCCGGTGTAAATCGGTGATGCACTCCTAAGCTCTGTAACATTTCAGACATCTGTTTTGAATTTAGCTGCGTGCCATTATCTGATATAACCTCTTTCGGGCAACCATGGCGTAGTACAATCTGCTCGTATAGCGCTGTTGTTACGGCAGAACCGGTGGCCTTTCGGGGCGGTTTTAATTCTACCCATTTCGTGAATCTGTCCTGCATGACTAGCAGCCAAATACACTCTTGACTTGAACTTAGTAGCGGACCGATGAGTTTAACGGCTACTTGTTGCCATGGTGCATTAACCGGTTTGGTATGGAGTTTCCCGGCTGGCTTTGTCGGCAAGATTTTGTGACGCAGGCAATGTTCGCATGTCCGGACGTATGTTACTATATCCCGGAACATGCCTGGCCAATGGGTGATACTCTATTGACCACAGTACGATTCGACACCGCTCGATTCGACACAGATTTATTCGACACCAAATTATTCGACACCGTACGATTC
>NW_018020947.1:103811-105336 GCF_002006095.1 Pseudomyrmex gracilis | reverse complement strand
TATATGTTTTTCCGCGCATCTTTGTAAACTTCCGCCCCGGGGAAAATTCGGGTATAAAAGCCGGCCCGAAAATCAAGGAAATCAGATCTGCTCCGATTTCCGGATCTACGAGTAGCACTCAGGGAAGCTTCTTCTCGGTCGGGCAAACCGACAGCAACTCCGAGATCTGCTCCGCTCCGAGGGAATCTGAGATTCTCTGCCGAGTAAACCGGCATCCGCTCCGCTCCGGGGGAATCTGGTATTCTCCGCCGGGTAAACCGGCTTCCGTTCCGCTCCGCTCCGGGGAATCTCTGGATTCTCCGCCGGGTAAACCGGCTTCCGTTCCGCTCCGTTCCGGGAAATCTCTGGATTCTCCGCCGGGTAAACCGGCTTCCGTTCCGCTCCGCTCCGGGGAATTTTGTATTCTCCGCTGGGTAAACCGGCTTCCGTTCCGCTCCGCTCCGGGGAATCTTGTATTCTCCGCCGGATAAACCGGCTTTCGTTCCGCTCCGGGGGAATCTCGTATTCTCCACCGGATAAACCGGCATCCGCTTTGCTCCGGAGAAAATCTTCCGATTCTCCGCCGGGTAGACCGACTAAAATCGTGACTTTCTCACCCACCGTTCCGAGGAGCACCGCGAGTAAATTCTCCGGTGTATTATATTATTTTCATTTCTTTCTCTTACATATAATTTCTCATTTTGTTTTAATTGAATAAATCTTATTCATTTTTGTTACTTTAAATCACCGAGTTCACTCTTTTTCTTGCCTTTCCCTGAATCCGACGAGCTACTCCGCAGCAATTAAATTAACTTAAAAGAACGGAACATTTCTCTCACGAAAAATCGAACCGTTACAAAGTCGAGGCTGTGAAGTACATGCTTGTACAGTTGCCCATTACATATTTGGTAGTCGGGCAAATCTTCCGATGTTTCTGTCATCTTTGTCATGATTTTGGTATACTATTTACACGGTCTGGTAATTTGGACGTTGCAAATTTCGGTTTTTTGTGACAACGCGTCCGCTACCTTATTTAACGCGTTTTTCCGATATTTTACTTTGAACGTATATTGTTGAAGTTCGAACAACCACTGTGCTAATACCGGTTGGTTCCTTGAGCCGTTGCAACCACTTTAGTAATTGGTGATCGGTTATCACCACGAATTTATACCCCTCCAGGTACATCCTCATTCGCCGTATACCCCAGACGACGGCAAGGCACTCAAGCTCGGTCGCGCTATAATTTTGCTCGGCGCCATTTAGCGTTCGATTTGCGTATGCGATCACTCGCTCACCTTCTTTTGAATTTTGCGTTAATACTGCCCCCAGTCCATGTGTGCTTGCGTCTGTTTGCAGTATAAACAGTTTTGAGAAGTCCGGGCATGCTAGTACTGGTGCGGTAGTTAATATTTTTTTATTCTGATATTGAGGTGTTTCCTCGGGCTCCTTTGGATATGCCAATAATTATAATTGTGATAAGGGCTATTGGAACCGTTAAGCAGGATGTTATGCCGTAAATAAATGTATTAAATCTTATTTACAAACG
>NW_018020947.1:84690-102256 GCF_002006095.1 Pseudomyrmex gracilis | reverse complement strand
GTGATAGCGGGAACATACGGTACTATAAAGAATTTTTTAGGTAATTGTTGTTCTTCGTTCTCTTGAATTTGTCTATGTTCATTTAGTTTGGTGGAAAACAATATTTGTAATCTTTTGTTAATTGTTTCGAATATGAATTGTAGTGGGTAATTATATTATAATCTTTTTTTAGTTGCCGGAAGTGGGTAATTATATTATAATATTTTTTTAGTTGCCGGAATGCCTGCTCTTGAGCCTTCCTCCAGTGCCATTTTATGTTCTTTCTTGTTAGCTGTGTTAGCGGTGCCGCGATTGTTGCGAAATCTTTTATGAATCTTCGGTACCAGGATACCACCCCCAGGAATTGCCTCACTTTCCTGAAATTCGTTGGTGTTGGCCATTCCGTGATCGCTTCAATTTTTTCCGGATCTGTGTGGTTGATTCCGTGCTGGTTGATCACGTGTCCGAGATATTTTAAGCTTTCCCGGCCAAATCGGCATTTGTCGGTTTTAATTTTGCGTCCCGAAGACGCCGAAATACTTCTCTTAACAACGTGAGGTGCTGCTCGAATGTTCTGCTGGGTACGATTATGTCGTCTAGATAAACTAGCACGTGCGGTTCGAGTTCTGGTCCTAGGATCATATCCAGCAGTCGTTGAAATGTCGCGAGAGCCGAGTGTGAGCCGAAAGGCATCACGCGGAATTGCATGAGCCCTCGACTTGGTACCGCGAATGCCGTTATTTCTTGGCTTTTCGGTGTCAGCGGCACCTGCCAATAACCGCTTTTTAAATCAATTGTTGACAGATATTAGGCACCCCTTAGCTTGTCCAGTGTTGCTGGAATGTGCGGTAGCGGGTAGGCATCTTTTTCTGTGACTTCATTTACTTTTCTGAAATCGATGCAAAAACGGTACTCTCTATTTTTCTTTTTCACGATGACCACCGGTGAACTCCACGCGCTTTTGAATGGTTCAATCACCCTTTCTTCCAGCATTTTGTCTACCTCTGTGTCGATCACCGCCTGCATTGCTGGATTTCTTGGTCGGTATCTTTGTTTTATCGGTGTTCGTTCTTTTAACCGGATATGGTGGCGTAGAATGTTCGTTGGTCCCTTGACGTTTTCGAATGTTTGTAGTTCCTTTTCTAGAAATTCTTCCAGCCGCCTTCTCTCATTAACCGCCAATGGCGACAGTCCTTCCGTCATTGTCAGTATGTCCGGACTTTGTCTGCTCTATTTCAAGATTTCTTCTCTTGCCGGGACAATTGGCAATCCCATTTTATGCCACAAGTCTACTCCAATGAGCATTGGAGTCGGCAATCCCGGCATGACTAGGAACTTATGTCTGTATTTCTTTCCTCCAAATCCGATTCTCAGTCGGTATGCTGTTTTAATACTGGATTGATTCCCATTGGCGACTGTTATTCCCGTATCTGCGGTTTTCTCCACGTAGCCTTGCCTTTCGGCCAATGCTGCGACCTCGCTGTTTATAAAGGAAAGGTCGGATCCGGTATCTATCAGTGTCTCTATCGTATTCCCGTGGAAATTTATCCATATATACGGCCGCGGTTTAAAATTTATTCCTGGTCGGACCGGCTTGCTGCGGCAGTTTCCCCGGTCCGTGTGGCGTTTCCCGGACGTGGGTGACATTTTTTCGTCAGCACTCCGTCTTTGCCGCACTGCGAGCAAAATTTTTTCGCCGGTCTCTGACACTGTTGTCGCGTGTGGCCGCGCTGCTTGCAGCGCCAGCAACATTCTGTCCGAGTATAAACTGCCGCTGCGGTGGTTACCGGTGGCTTCCGGAATTCTTTCTTTTCACAAGATAAAATTGAATAAACGTTGGTTTGTCAACCTCACACATAAAAATATTCTACAACAAGTCATACAATTAATACAATTAGGAGATAAATTTACTTTTCCCATTAGACACAATAAAAATAAAGTAATCTTAGAGACAATTAAAGATGTAGAAAACAATATTAAGTATTTTGACAAACAATCTAAAAGTAATATTTGTAACCACACCACAAGCTTTTTAACTAATTTTTTAAATGACAAACAAAATCTGAACCATATAGAAAATGACTTACTCGTTAAATCTAACAAAGTTAAAAAGTTTCTTAATAACAATCCTGACATTCTTTTG
The DNA here is from genome assembly GCF_002006095.1 of Pseudomyrmex gracilis. Taxonomy (NCBI): domain Eukaryota; kingdom Metazoa; phylum Arthropoda; class Insecta; order Hymenoptera; family Formicidae; genus Pseudomyrmex; species Pseudomyrmex gracilis. The sequence continues at coordinate 100,134 of NW_018020947.1, read as the reverse complement.
ACTAGAGCTGACAAAGGAAATGTTACAGTAGCGTTACTCAAAAGTGATTACGTTAACAAGATCAATGACATTCTTAGGGATCAAAGTACTTACATGGTGATCAACAAAAATCCGATACATATTATTGAAAATAACTTAAAAGATATTTCAAACAGATGGACCAAAAAAAGTTTTGTTGAACATCATGTTAAACATTATCTTGCATCCAATGGTGCATTGCTTCCTCGTGCGTATGGAGTTCCAAAAATCCATAAATCAGGTTACCCTTACCGAATCATAGTTTCTACTATCAACAGCCCATTACATAAGTTTGCTTTTTTCTTGCATAAGATATTACATAAAAGTACCCCGTTTTCACCGTTTTTTGTAAAAGATAGTTTCTATCTTTATAATATGTTATCGGGTTTTAAACTACCAGACAACCACATCCTAGCATCACTAGACGCTGTCTCTCTTTTTACAAACATCCCTATTGAACTAGCTTTAGATTCAGTTATAAGAAGATAAAAACATATCAGATTACATACAAAAATACCGCAAAATGAGTTCATATTAGCACTACGCTTTGTGTTGTCGTCCACTTATTTCACTTTCAATAACAAAATTTACCAACAAACACATGGTACACCCATGGGGTCACCTTTGTCCCCCATCATAGCAGACATTACATTACAAGACCTAGAACTCAAAGCTTTGAATTTATTAACATTCACAATACCTTTTTACTTCAGATATGTGGACGACATCGCGTTAGCATTACCTAAGGATAAGATAGATGACGTTCTAAAAGTTTTTAATTCCTTCGACAACAGACTAAAATTCACACATGAAATACAAATAGACAATCAATTCAGTTTGTTAGATCTCAACTTAATCCTCAAAAACAATATTATAGTTTGTGACTGGTACCACAAACCTACCTACTCAGGAAGATACCTGAATTACCTATCTCAAAATCCATTATGCCACAAAATCGGCACTATCTACACATTAATAGATCGTGCCATATTACTATCCGATCCATCGTTCCACCATAAAAATCTTATTTTTTGCATAGAAACACTCATAGATAACAATTATCCAATTGATTTAATTTTTCACACAATTAATAAAAAAATAAAAATTTTGTTTAATACCAAATTAAATGACAATGAAAAACAATCAGACACATCTCCAGTAACATTCTTTGTAGTCCCATTCACACCCATGTCAACCAACAGCAATTTTAATTTCATCAACACAAAAATTTCACAGACTAGATTATCATACAGAAATTTAAATCAATTGGATAAATTTATCAACTCTCATAAAGATCCTATCCCTCCATAAAAACAAATAAACGTCGTCTACAATGCCAAACTTGTGAAGCAAATTACGTGGGCCAGACAAAAAGACAACTAAACAATAGAATTAAAGAACATCAAAACTATGTCAAAAACGCCAATAGAAACTCTGTTATCACAGAACATTTTTTACAAACAGGTCATGATTTTGATTGGAACTCCATACATATTTTAGACAAAGAACCAAATTATATTAAAAAATTGACGTCAGAAATGTTACACATATTAAGCTTCAAAAACAACCGCTAAACAGAATGACAGACACTGAACTTTTGGACGATTCATATTTACCGCTTTTAAACCAATTGAAGATAAACTCTACAAACAAGCCTTAATAAATTTCCGTTTTCAAGTGACTTTCATTTTGTGTCAGTCGTGTATACAAGCTCAACATGACAACAGCTTGAAAATTTAACAGTTTTAAATGTGAATGTTAATTTATTGTAAGTAATGTTGTTATATCATACGTTGATACTTATGCTAACCGATTGTAAATTATATTTTTTGTCATATGTAATTTTTTTACCAGTACCCACTGAAAATGACTGCAAATATAGTCGAAACGTTTGGAAAAATTTGGTCGTTTTGAATTTCACCTCAATGCAAAAAACATCCAGCAAAGTGTTCAGATACGCCCTGTCTAATCAACATTGAATTATTTTNAACCTGAACCTGAGGCCACTTCTCGTCGTTATAGTATATATTCTTTCTTTTGTTCTTCGAGTTTCTCGTACTCGGCCACTAATGCTGTTAGCTCCCCGATTGTTTGGAATCTTCCCCGACGTATATAGAATTTGAAGTCGGGCGCCATGTTGGCGTACAGTCGTTGGAGCTGTTGTTCCGATGTGAATTCTCCGGCCCGTCTCATTTTTGTGAGCAGCTCGATGGCGTACGTCTTAAATGGCTCGTTCTGTCTTTGTTTCCGGTTCAGTACCTCCGTTGTTAATTTTTCCCGGAAGACTGGTAAGGAATACTGATTTAAGAATTCCCGTCGGAATTGTTGCCACGTATCGAAGAAAGCCTTGTTGTTCCTGTGCCACAACAGTGCTTCTCCGCGTAGCAAGATTGGTAACGATTTTAGCAGAATTTTGTCTGGGAAACCTGCCGCCTTGGCTAATTCCTCAATATGCTCGAGGAAGCCCAGTGGGTCTTTCCCGTCAAATTGTATCACCCATTTGCGCAGTTGGCTCAATGCTTTCCCTGCGTCGAGTGTCGTTGGCGGAAGTACCGGTGGGTTTTGTATTTCGTTTATCACACCCTATGTTTCCGGGTACGCTAGAAAATGTCCATAATCTCTATCGTAATTCTTCGATCGTTCCCGTTGCGTCTATCTCTCGACTCGTCAGTTCATTAATCAATTGCTCTTTTGTTAATTTCTGTATCCAAGCCATTGTCAGATTTCCGGTTGTCTAACAAATCTTTGAACAGAAGAAAAAAAAACAAGAAAAAAAACGAATAGCTCCTAATTGCTACAAAACCTCACGCTCGGTTGTACAGTAGCTATTCAAGTCACTCTGTTTTTACCCTGTAGTATTATATCCGTTCGGGCGTCGTGTAACGTCCCAATTATTAATACGAAATCACCTGTTCGGGCGCCATGTACTGGTTCTACTTTTTGTGAGAATTATTCCGTTTTCGTTTATTAATTTAATTGTTGCGGAATAGCTCGTCAAAATCAGGGAAACATAAAAATACAGTGAATTCAATAATTTTTAACTAAGAAAAATTGATATAGTTTATTCAAACACACAAAAAAAAATATTTACAACCAACACAATCCACCGAACGATGAATTTCAAATAATAATCTTTGTAAACGCGTTTCAATCGGCGGTGCGTGATATGGTCACGTTCATACACGGTTCATTCAACTTTCAGGGAAAAAAATATGTACACACGGCAGGCGATTTAAACGGCGCGACTCTGACAAGGCCGTTCGTAAGCCTTGAACGGATATTTTGTTTGCCAAAGCGCGAGTTCCGTGGTGGGGCTTCAAAAACGCGTTTTATCGCAAGAAATAATATTTATTGCGTAAAAAACTCACTTTTTTGCTAAAAAGTGAGTTATACAATGTCGCTTTGAAAATCGAGTTTTATCGATTCGCGGGGAAACATATTTACAATCTCGAAAAGTTACTTTCTTCCAAAAAAGTGTACTTGGTTGTTCTGCCGGTCTTTCTTTGCTAGGCTTATATTACTATTGTTCTTCGCTCGTTCTCCTGGAGCGGCTCTAACGGAAAGAGTCGGTCTGCCCGACGGAGAATATGTGATTCCCCTAGAACGGCTCTAGCGGAAAGAGAGCCGGTTTTCCCGGCAAAGAATCGTAAGATTTCCCGGAGCGGTTTTAAGCGGGAAGAGAGCCGGTTTTTCCGGCGGAGAATTTAAGATTCTCTGCGGAGCGGAACGGATGACGGTGTACCCGGCAGAGAATCCAGAGATTCCCTGGAGCGGAGCGGATGCCGGTTTACCTTTCAGAGAATCTAAGATTCCCTCGGAGCGGAGCGGAACGGATGCCGGTTTACCCGGCAGAGAATCTAAAAATTCCCCGGTGAGGATCGGATCGCTGAGTCGCTGTCGGTTTGCCCGACCGAGAAGAAGCTTCCCTGAGTGCTACTCGTAAGATCCGAAGATTAGAGCAGATCTGAGTTCCTCAGTTTTTGGCCCGGCTTTTATACCCGCAATTTCCCGCGGGCGGGGGTTGACAGGATGCGTGGAAAAACATATATTTGTTTGTCGCTGCTTATTTTNGTGGCGCGGCGGGGCGCGCGGTGCGGGCGCGGTAACAGCTGGNACTTGTAGGCGCNGGGNNNNGCNCGGTGCGGGNGGNGCNCNNGCCGCTTGGTGGCGCGGGGTAGCGCGCGGTGCGGGCGGCGCGCAGGCCGTCAGCGTATATTTAATATACGCTGATTGTCTAGTCGTTTATGTTGGCGCAAAGCGCCGTTTTTGGGCCGGGACGGATAGTCGGTCCCGGCCGTAACGATATGCATCGTTACAACTATATAAAATTATGTAAGGTAATATATGTATATTTAAAATATTTTACGTAATATAATATATATTATTACGCGGCGGACACCGGGTGCGTGAGCCGCGTGAACGGCGTGCGCTCGGCGCGATTGTTTGTTGCCGGGTGACAGAGTTGTTGTTGTGGCGAGACGAATCGCGGACGCGAAGCTGTCACAATGCGTTACAGACAATCCTGCAATTTCTGTAATAATTTGTAGCGTAATAAAGTGTTGTTAAAAAAACTCACGTCTTCTCATTCCCGCGGTTGTGTGCGCGACTCGCGGAGATCGGCAACGGGACAGAACCGCTACCGCAAGCGTAACAAGTTGAGGGCTCGTTTGGATCGCGAGCGGACGGCGAGAAGAAAAGAATAACATGAGAGAAAAATCTGTTGGACAAACGTCTGGAATGAAGACACGCGCCGTGAGTGCCTCGAGGCGAGGAGGGAACGCGATGGACATTGATGTGGAAGTCGACGCGTCTGCGGCAGCGAAGAGCGGGCGAGAGGAAGCGGCGGTGGAGTCCGTGGCTCTGCAGTCTGGTTTTAAGGAGATACGCGAGCTGCGAGAGGAGTGGCAGCGAGAACGAGAGCTGTTTCGGCGGCGGGAGGACAAATTTGGAAACTTTGTGCGGCAACGAGAGCAGGAGCTTCGGCGCCTAGAGCAGCAACATAAACAAGAAATCACAGGCGAGTCGTTAACCTTTTCGCTCCGGGGCTGGTCCATATATGGACCAGCAAGAAAAGCGAACGTAATAGATGTTTATAAGGTCAATTTAATGCACTAAATTTAGGAAAAAAGTGAAAAAAATCCTGGTTCTTTCTTGACCTTCAAAATTAACTTTGAAGGAGGGGGTAGCAGGTTATTATTAACTTTTTCAGCTAAAATGCGAGGTCAATTTTAAAGGAAAAATCTCCGGAGCGAAAAGGTTAAGAAACTTATCTTCTGGTCGAACGGGCGAGCTGACGGGGGTAAAAATTAAGTCGGAGACATTCGATGAGAACGTTCCATGGCGCGAGTTTTTTGCCCAATTCGGACTGGTTGCTCGCGCGAACGGATGGAACGACGCAGCTTGAGAGGGGAGGCGCCAAATTTGAAAACCAGTTTCCTTCAGGTGATCGTTCCTCGGAAGCTGTGCAAACAGATTTTAGAAGAGGCGCATGATGCTCTTACGAGGGGACATTTTGGTATCAACAAGACGTTGGAGAAGATACAAAAACGATTCTATTGGGCAACTTGCAAGAAAGATGTAGAAAACTGGTGTAAGTCTTGTAAAGTGTGTGTGGCCAAAAGGGGTCCTTGTCCTTCGGACAAGGGAAGGTCACTGTTGCAAGTTTACAACTCAGGGGCTCCTTTCGAGAGGTTGCAAATTGATATTCTTAAACCTTTTCTGACGTCGTCTGCGGGAAACAAGTATCTTTTACTGATAGTGGATTGTTTCACCAAGTGGGTAGAGGCGTTTTCTCTGAAGAATTTTCGGGCAGCGACTGTGGTGGAAGTATTTGTAAATCAGATAATTTTGAGATACGGAGTTCCGTTGGAATTACACACAAATTAGGGGAAGAATTTTGAATCTTGTCTCCTTTTAGAGCTGGCGTGGATTTTAGAAATTAAGAAAACGAGGACAACTGCTCTCCATCCGCAGTCTGATAGACAGGTAGAAAGGCAGCATCAAACGATTACTCAGTATTTGTCTAAACTTGTGATGGAAAGTCAGAAGGATTATAGATCTTCCAGGCATGAGACAACGGGAGCGACTCCTGCGGAATTATGTTTTGGGCGAGAGCTTCGTCTTCTTTTGGATTTGCTTTGAGGAACGCCCCCGAATGGTTATTTAGAAAAAGCATCGGAAAGTTATGCCCAGGAACTACGTGAAAAACTTGAAGAGGTTCACCAGAAGGTTAGAGAACGTTTGGAGTTAAGATCTGATAGGGTGAAAATGCGATACGACCGAAAGGTTATGCATGCTCTTCTCGAGGTAAATCAGAAGGTGTAATTTTTCAATACGCATCGAAATAAAGGGAAAGCCCCGAACTTACAAAAAAGTTGGGAGGATCCTTTTGAAGTCATGAGGAAATTAAGTGATGTTGTTTATTGTATCCGTCGTTCGCCGAGACACAAAAATAAGGTAGTGAACGCGGATAAGTTAGCCTCGTTTTGTGAGAGATAGGAGCACGCGTCGGGGCTACACCCGGGAAATTAAGAAAAAAAGGGAAATTGTTGAAGTAAAATAAAGAATATTTTGAATTAATTTAAAAGAAAATGTTTTGTTTTTTTGTATAGATACTCGTTGTTTTATTTGTTTTTCTTTACAGAGTCCATTCTTTCCCTTCCCTTTTTTTTTTGCTTTATCGAAGACGTTGGAAGATGGCGACGTTGTGTCACTCTGCGCCGTTTAAAAATTAAGAGGAAAGGAAATCATCACGTTTAGCTTTATTATATTAGGGAAGACCGCCTCGCCTCCGGTTTTTGATCCGTGGTTTTCCTGGGGGACAAAGGGCAAATACCGAGGCGGGGATCTGTGGAATCCTTAGGGACGTTGAGTCCACAGAAACTTTTCTTTCCCTTTCTCTTGTCTGAAGAGAATTAAGAAGAAAGGAGAAAGAGACGTGTGAGTTCGACGTTGTGTTCGCTTACTCTAGACAAGAGTTTAGAGGAGAACAGGAAAATTCATCGGGACTCTGAAAACGTCAAAAGCTGGTGTCAATTGGATTGAAATTTGAAGCTTGATCCTAGAGTTGACGGAAGCCAGCATACTAATTGTTGGGATGACAATTTTTGACAAGGAGAGGCAGTGTTACGCGGCGGACACTGAGTGCGTAAGTCGCGTGAACGGCGTGCGCTCGGCGCGATTATTTGTTGCCGGGCAACGACGTTGTTGTAAGAGAGACGAATCGCGGACGCGAAGCTGTCACGACGCGTTACAGACGATCCTGCAATTTCTGTAATAATTCGTAGCTCAATAAAGTGTTGTTAAGAAAAATCACGTCTTCTCATTCCCGCGGTCGTGTGCGCGAATCGCGGAGATCGGCGACGGGACAGAACCGCTACCGCGAGCGTAACATTATTATTAGTTTACATATAGATTTTTAGGTTGTACATATATATGTAAATAACGAAAAGAAAATTCCATTTTTTAGATTTTGTATAATCTGAAAGTATTTGATTCCTAAAAATATTATATATATGTCTTTTCAGTGGCATTTGTATAAATCTTTATGAGACAAAAAAATTAATGTAACCATTGTACGTGTAACGCCTCGCATAACTATATAATGGTTGATTAGAATTTTAAGAAATAGTTTTAAGTAATAAGTTCCCAGGCGGAGACTAGCAAGCCTCGCGAGATAGCTTGATCATAATCTGATTACATATTGTAAACATTAAACAAAACCAAACCGAGGAATTTGTCTTCCAATCGACTCTCACAAAGGAAGTATAATGAACAATGAGCTTTCACGCACGGATCACGTGTTTGACATAGCTCTCGGCGCTTTAAAGAGACCGCCGTAAAATTCAAGAGGCGAAGCAGTTCTAAATCAAAGTTTAAATCAAAAGTCACGTCAAACATTGCAAAAAAAAAAGCCCGTGAAGTCCCCAGGAAACAAAAGTAAACGAGATTTGCACTCGCAAATACATATAAAGTGTAAAAAATTGTACTTTGAGTAAAACTTTGTGAGAAAAATAAAGACATTTTTTAAGAATTGTTGATTACGATTCTTACATTAATTACATAATATTATACTATAGTTTCATTACTTTTTGTTTTTTAATAATTAATAGTGCTTCTGTCGTATCACCCTTTTACAAATTGTGCAACATCTATTTTTATACTAGATTACTATGTTGATTGGCAGCAAAAGTGAGAACTCTAGATGCGTTTACTTTTGTGACGTTCTGGGGACTCCACGGGCTCTTTTTTCTTGCAACGCGACGCGCCAACGCATAACAAATTTCCCTTTTTGTAAATAACAAAAAGCAATAAATAACTCCGGGTCTCCTATTGTTTGGAAACTTAGACTTCCGACGATAGGAGAGCAAACGGAAATCACATCGACGCCCGAAAAGATAAACCGCGCTTAGTAATAACTCGAATTTTTTAACTTATTGTTTAAACATCCTAAACAAATCCGGATATCTCCGGGCCAGAAAGAACACCGCTCATAAAAATTAGACTAGCCGGAGCACATAGAACTCCGGCGCCACGAGCAATTTTATTATAAACAAATAACAAAGAATCTTGGTGGCGTGATCAAAAACCAACACACTTCCTTTTTCCTTCTCCGGAAAATCGGACGAGCCGACCGAGCCGAGAGATCGTCGCCGATTGGCGATCTCACAAAGTTTATCCGACCACCAACCAACAAATAGGAACTGGCGAAGCTTGACTGAGTTTTCCGATTGGGAGAGTCCTCGCTTACTCAAAATTGTATATAAGCCGGGACTCTCGGGATCGGAAGCAGATAGTGCCGCAGATTTTAGAACTACCACAGCGAGTGAGTGAGTGACAGTGAGTGCAGAATGTGAGATCCCAGAGTGAACTGCTACGCCGCAACAGCCTAGAACCTTTTATTAATCAACATCACTGGTCCGCAGCAAATATTAAGTACATATTGTAATTATTTCTATTCCACTGTTCGCGTACTTACCTCTCGACTTTGCGACTGATTTTCGGGGAAATCGAGAAACGGTAAAAATAAACAAATACATAGACACACTCAAAAATTCGGTTTAATCGGAAGGGCTACTCGCGGTATATAGCCGTCTCGGGTGGCATCCGAATCTTTTTGGAAGGGCTACTCGCGGTATATAGCCGTTTCGGGTAGCATCCGAATCTTTTTGGAAGGACTACTCGCGGTATATAGCCGTCTCGGGTGGCGTCCGAATTATTTCTTTTTCCTTCCTAAATCACGGAAACAAACAAAACCTGCTTATTTCCAAATATCAGTCTTAGAATCATAACACATCCAGATTTATTCTTCTCATTAAATCTATCAGAACCTAAGAAATGAAACAAAACCGAATTTGTCAGTTGACATAAGAAAATACATTTCTAAGATGATCTAAGTTGCGTAAACATGGGTTAAAGAGGCTGGCTGCACTAAACAACTCGTATTCTTTCTCTCTCTCACACTTGCACCCTAGCTTATAGATTACTTTGTACGAAACGATTATGCGCTCCGTCATTGTATTAGTTTCAACACACCTGTATGTTAGTAATTTGCTACGATTTTGATTTGTTTTTTTGTAATAAATATAACTACTTTATAATGTGTGGAATCAAACTAAAGAATTATTCTTTGTTATCCTTTTTTCCGTACAACCCACTCTCACTTCCTCGTTAAAATCACTAGGTCCTTGGTAAATGAGATTTGCGTCTCAGATTTAAAAAGGAACCAACGAGCGAGTGTTTGCTAGACAGAGTAAGATCGGCGTACGCCGTTGACCTGTCGACAAATATAAACAAACTCGCTCGTCTCTCTCACAGCGGGACTTCCGTGTCCACTGTAAAGAGAGATATGAAAAACGACGCGTTTACTGTTGCGTCACACCACAGCCCGACCGTATCCATGGGCCAGGATGTAACACTTTCTACGCGCGGTCTTTTCGTCCCCCGCTCGTCTCACAGATTACCATTCTTATATTTTGACAGCGCGATTCGTCGAAGTAACAGACAACAAAGCGTTTCTTACCAAAATAAAGTCTCATTTTATACAATTTTCGATAATTCTCGACACAATTGTTAACTGTAAATTTAAATTATGTGAAATAAACGCTTTCTTATCGAGTTCTTTAATGTTACAATGTAACACTTTCATACAAAAATTGTTTTTATTTTATTATAATTGTTTTTATTCTTATGTAGGCTACAGACAAAGGTCCGCGTAAAAACCTAACGCGCTAATAGTGGCACCTAATGGGTGGCGTGGAAGACCACTAATAAGAATTTTTATAAAATAAAAACATTTTTTGTATCGAAAATTGTATAAGATAAGACTCCATTTCGGTAAAAAAAACGCTTTGTTGTCAGCTAATTTGACAAATCGCGCTGTCAAAATAAAAGGATGATAATGTGTGAGACAAGCGGGGGACGAAAAGACCGTGCGTAGAAAGTAAACGCATCCAGAGTTCTCACTTTTTCTGCAAATCAACATAGTAATCTAGAATAAAAATATATGTTGCACAATTTGTAAAAGGGTGATACGACAGAAGCACTCTTAATTATTAAAAAACAAAAAGTAATGAAACTATAGCACAATATTATGTAATTAACTTTTTCGTCTCATAAAGATTTATACGAATGCCACTTAAAAGACATATATAAAATATTTTTAGGAATCAAATACTTTCAGATTATGCAAAATCAAAAAATGGGATTTTCTTTTCGTTATTTACACTCGAACAAAATACCTTTTTAAAAAGAGGTAAAAAAAGACGCCAAGTATATGCGAAACTCGTATCTCTAGAAAACGTATTACTATAAACGTATTACTATAAAAATCTTTTTCTACAAAATCTATTCTACAAAAGAAATGATATCAATTAGTAGCGCCAAATAAAATCTTGTATACATTTATACATTGTTACAAAATTTAAAATATTATACAAAACTTTGTAAGTTGTTTATACGTTGTAAAATATAAAATATAAAATATTCTAAAATAATAGACAGTTTTAAAATGTTGTGTGACCACTTTTTATGTAAAGCATTCTTTGATATAAGAAATGACTTTACCTTGCGTGGAAAAGTTTTAACTATGTGAAATTATACATGTAGATCTCTCTTTGTGTGAAAAGTCAAAAACCCATGTAGAATTTTTCAAAATACAAAACTATTTAATACAAAAAACTTGGCGCGGCTGCACCGCTTCAACTTAAAGGTGCTTTCAGTTACGTACACAAGCGAGATTGTGTAACACAGTGTTCATTAATGAGAAAGAAAACATATCAGTGTGTCTCATTTACACTAGTAAACACAGTATTGCCTGTGTAAATAGCTGGAAAGCACTTATTGTAGTTTTCGTAATGCAGCCGCGCCAAGTTTTTTGTATTAAATAGTTTTGTATTTTGAAAAATTCTACATGAGTTTTTGACTTTTCATACAAAGCGAGATCTACATGTATAATTTCACATAGTTAAAAATTTTCCACGCAAAGCGAGGTCATTCCTTATATCAAAGAGTGCTTTACATAAAAAGTGGTCACACAACATTTTAAAACTTTCTATTATTTTAGAATATTTTATATTTCATATTTTATAACGTATAAACAACTTACAAAGTTTTGTATAATATTTTAAATTTTGTAACAATGTATAAATGTATACAAGATTTTATTTGGCGCTACTTATTGATATCATTTCTTTTGTAAACTAGATTTTGTACAGAAAAATTCTTATAGTACTACTTTTTCTAGAGATACGAATTGCGCGTGTACTTGGTATTTAAGACCGCTCGCCTAGCAATCACAGAATACATGGTAATCGCGGCGTAACACTTTTTAAACTTTTTATTGGTTTGGAATATTTTATATTTTATAACAACGTATAAGCAACTTACAAAATATTATATAATATTTTATATATTGTAACAATGTATAAATGTCTAAGATTTTACTTGGCGCTACTAATTGATATCATTTCTATTGTAGAATAGATTTTGTAGAAAAAGATTTTTATAGTAATACGTTTATAGTAATACGTTTTCTAGAGATACGAGTTTTGCATGTACTTGGCGTCTTTTTTTACCTTTTGTTAAAAAGGTATTTTGGTCGGGATATCACACATTTTTGTAGAATATGTTTTTGACAAAGACTTCTTTCAATATAATACAATGTATTTCTACATAATAACAATAACATATATATAACACAATAATACATATAACAAAGTGTTGGGACTTGCAGTTTTTTAATGTTTTTCTGTGGATTCTAATCATATGTAGCAAGAAATTTTTCTATTGTTTCTATCTGGTGTAAAAGTATTAAAATGATTAATTATTTGAACCAATTAAATATTTTCTTTTATTTGGGTTTAATTTTTCTTAATTTTTTCCGAAAAGAGTATGTAAATATTTTTAGCCCCTCTAGACCATTTTGTTTTATTAATTGTCCTATCATCAACTTCAATCCAGTTAGATGTTCCTTCTTGACATGTACTTATATAATAACCGTTTTCTATACATGATCCGTGAAGAAATATTGCATTCATGACTTTATACAACTGTCCATTTACTGATATTTTAGTTGTTGGAACTGCACNTAAATTAAAATCAGGTTTTACTAATTTACCGTCTTGTACAAGTAAGACTAAATGAATAATAAATATCTCTCTTGTTAATGTTTATTCTCTTTTAAGTAACATGTCACTTCCAGTGACAATTTGCACATAATTCCTTGTATTCTTTACACCAATGCAAAAAGATACTATTTAACAAATCATTAAGATCATAAATTTTCTTTTTAAAATTACAACATAACAGAAATTGAAATGAGAATATTATTTGATACACTGGTGTTTGTAGTATCACAAGTTGTGCATCTTACAATGGAAGTTACTTGATGCTCGATTAAACTCTTTATATAATTATATTTTGCACAGAAAGTTAGAAAAAATTCAGATGCATCACGTTTTACATTTTTTGTAAAGTTAGCTCCTAGATATTTTTGTATTGCATTTGTATTCATGTTAGGCATTCTATTTTCATATCAGTGCATTAATGTAGCCAAACCATTTAGCTTATCACAATCGAGTATTTTTTTCTAACGATACTTAAATGCAGTAAACATTGCAATACCGCATTTGCATAGAATGAAACTTTATCAGTATTTTGGAAACCAATGACCCATGAAGTATTTGTTTGAATATTTTCACGTGGCTCTTGTTGTACAGAAGCAATTACTTTTGATATTGTCCAAAGGATATCTTTTACTTTACGAATTTTCTGTTTTGAAACAGCAATCATTTCTGCTTCTGGTTTATGAAGTTCTTTTAACCTGTTGTATTTAATAATAGCTTCTTCACTCGCTTTTACAGATAAAGGATCAAAATTAATTAAATACAGTCCTTCTAGAGATGTTACTCGTGACAATGCAACATAAATTTGACCAGAACTAAATATCAAAGTACCTATGTCCATAATAGCATTGGACAAACTCAATCCTCGGCTTTTATGAATACTGATCCCATAACTCAAAAACAATGGAAATTGTTTTCTAATAACATAAGCTTTTTCCATNACCTGAAACTTGACATTTACTTTCTCAATTAAAAATTCTAAACCTGACGACAAGCAAAGTTTTATCTTTTCTAAATATTTACTATTCAAAATATTTTCAATAACCAAAACCACTGTATCTATTGTACCGTTTACATGTCCTAAGCTAACATCAATATTGCGTCTTATAACTTTTGGTCCAATTTTAATAATAATTGTTTTTGAAAGTGCGGCTGTTCTAGAAGTATTATCCTCTATATCCGACAGTATTTTAAAAACTTTCTTTTTTAAAAACGGAGTACATTCTATCGTATCCTCCGCAATTAATATTATTTCTTTCTCCTTAATACGATTTAACATTGCCGCATTAAGAACATCACACATGACAAGTAGGTAATAAACATACGGTATCCAATAAACAGTTATTAATAATATCACATAATTTGTTTAATCTCGATTCCACAGAAATACTTTCAAAAGATATTTTTCTTTTCGAAAAAATCTCACAATCAGACAGAGTCACTAAACCAATACGAAGTCTCGACAATAATTCACGATAAGTGTTATCTTCTTGCTGTCGCATATTGATTGTCAGTTTATCACAGTCAAACAATGTAATCCATAGGTTAATAGTTTTTATAGATCCAAGATATTTACAATATTAACTGTTTCCTTTGATAAGCATATAAAAGCTACATTATCGTGTACAGGAGGTAATTGAAGCAAATCTCCAAGTAGAAGAATGTGCTTTCGACCAAACCAACCGTCATCAGACTCAGTAGTATCGAATATTTGAGACAATCAAAGATGTATGTATATTAAAGTCAAATTATATATTCTTGACACTTTATCAATTATAATGAGAAAAACATCTTTGAGTTCTGCTCGTAAAACTTTTAATACATGGTCAAATAATTGTTTATATTTTGGAATAAAACCGTGTTCAACAGGCAATTGAAGTAATCTATGAACTGTCAACCCGTCTATATTAAACGCTGCAATACCAGTAGGAGCTGCTACAGCAGTATCCTCGTTGAGAGTTTGTTTTATCCAACATTTGNTGGTTTTAATTAAGAAACTTTTTCCAGTTCCACCTTCTCCGCTAATATATAATCGTAATATCGATTCATCCAATCTTACAGTGCTAACAACTTTATCAAACACTCTTTTTTGATCTGTATTTAATTTTGCTATCATATCAGATACATCGACTTCTTTGTCTATTTTCTCACCAAGATCTTTAAAATCTTGCATTGTTTCACTAGCTTCTATTCCAGCAAGCAAGCTCACGTAATAATGACGTGATTATGAAGTGATTTTGATGACTACAACGTTAAGTAACGTAATTGGTATGTTATTTTGACGTCATTTACAATACCAAAAGTTGACGTCGCCGATATGACGTCATTTAGATGTCGCGTTGACGTCATATATCAACTTATATATATTGAATTTAAGTATAAAATCAATAAAACGATTAAATGGATTTGTAACAACAACCTTGAGTTTAATTCAACCGTTAATTATAATAATATGTTTATTAAAAACGTTTGTTTTTTTAAATACTATTATATCTTTAAATACATTATTTATAGATAAGTATAGCCATTTATTTATAGATAAGTAGCCACGTACATTTTGGTAAACTGATGGTATTACCTTTTATATATTAAATTTTTTAAAAATAACATATAATAATATATAAATATATATTCAATGATAACTAAAGTTTATTGTAGTTATATTTTATAATAAGAACAGTAATTATTAAATATTTCTTATTATTAAATAATAAATAAAATGTGTAGAATAGTTTGAGAATACGTAAAGAAAAATAATTACATTAGGGTGATACTCTATTGACCACAGTACGATTCGACACCG
>NW_018020947.1:80771-83976 GCF_002006095.1 Pseudomyrmex gracilis | reverse complement strand
AGACCTATTATCAGCATAACAAAATTCTAACCTTTAAGTCAGCAATCCCATTTACTGCCGATTTTTTCATATCTCCCGATAGCTATTCTTTGGATAAAAATATTTGTGATATTATACATGTAATATCTTTTAAATAAAGGTATCGAGAACTTATCTAAAAGTAAAAAAATTGGCTGTTAACAGTTGCAACTAGAAAGCTGAATTGAATATTAGAATTGTGGTATATTTGAGATTTATTAACCTAAATAAATCATTTTATAATTAATAGTGATAATTTTATTTGTGCAAAATGATATGTGGAAAACAATTGCAACATCATTAAATTCTACAGGCAGTGGAACTCTAAAAGAAGTAAAAGAGTGGCAAAAAGTATATATAAGAGATTATATTATTATATTAAATTGTGAAAACAGAAAATACTATATTATATAATATTACGAACATATATAAACTTTTGTAATTGTAATGTTTATCTAGACATGGCGGGACTGGAAGTCAAATGTGTTAAAAAAGTGTGCCTGCAATCGAAGTTACGCGAGTGGCACAAGTGGAGGATCACCTAAGATGTTGAAATTGACTGAGTTGGAAGAAGAGTTATTAGAAATAATAAGTCTAGAAGCGGCAGGCTTAACAGATTTACCCGAAGGAGGAAATTTTGATCGGAATAAAAAATTCCGAAATATTGAGCAAATTGCCAAAAAAAGACCACTCGATGAAAACATTAATTTATATCAAGCAATGCAAGTAAAACAGGTGAGTACTGCATTCTTTATGTGACTTTTTTTTAGAGCCAATGAGGCCTTACCGGGCCTAAAAGCGATTTTCGAGAAATTCGTTTTCTCGAAAAAGTGGTTTTCGCGCGTTTGTGTTTTTCTGTGTTCAGCGACTACTCAGGAGGCCCGGGGGAGGCGATTTCCCGTTGTCAAGGAGAGGAGGACATTTGTGTTTGTTAAAAGTGAGTTTTCTTTTATTTTTCGGCTCCAGGAGATAGACGCTCGGTCTCTTCGCGGAAAAGTGATTTTTCGGGTTAGGCGAAGTGTGAGACACCTGGCGGGATAGTGCGTGTGCGCGTTTTATTTTTCTATTATTTTTGTCTATTTATTTATTTATTTATTACACAAGTGCGCGTCCGTCTTCTATTTATTTTATTTTTATATTTTTTATTTTCTATTCCGTGTGTGTCGCCCGCCAGGTGTATATCTGTGTGTCTTCGTTTGTGCTGCGTCATCGTCCTTGTGTGTGTCGACAGGAGTTCTGTCCGTTACGGACAAACTTTGAATAAAATAAAATATATATTGTAATACACCTGCCTTCCTTGATTTCCTCTTTTTTATACAGGTCCTGGTGCTGCTGCTGCGGGAAAGTGGGTGGAAATAATTTTATATCTTTTTATTTCATTGACAGAAACTTTATTATTTTATTAACACATTGCTCTGCACACTTTTATTTCTTTTTACCCGTGTGCAGAGCTGTTTTCACAGTCGGTGAAATATACTATTTTATACATTGTAAACGTTTTATTTTTACACTAGCCACCCACCTCCTAATACTATTATTATTAACATCACTTTTGCAGCAACTTCCATCTGCAGCACCTTGACAGGCTAGGTTAGGTGTAATCGTTGAACTCCTGTCTTGTGCAGTACTCCCTCCGCTCGCCTATCGCTGAAATCACAAATTTACAGGGATTATTATTGCACAGTGCCTGCAATAGGTTCCTGCCAAATTTATTGATTTTTTATATACTTACCTGTTATCTTCTTCATATACACGCCTCTGCTGACAGTCACCAGACCGCATAACCTGTAAAACGAAGGGGGAGCATTATTATCATTTTTGGTGTTACAAATATAAAAAAGAGGGTTAATATATAGTAAGTTGGGATCGCGCGCTCCCCCCGATCCCAACCATATATAAATTATTATAATAAAACAAAAAATTACCCTCAATATTAATAAAAAGATTGCGGCTGGTGACATTCGTGCGCAGAGGCGTATCCGGCAGGCACCTCGTGGTTAGAGCGTATATCCCATCCGCGCATCCGCGTTCAATCGCCCGCACATGTCAAAAATTTATTTATTTAATTATTTTATTCTTTTTATTAATTGTACTTACTGTTTGTTATTGTCCGGTATCAATCTCGTGTGACAGGTGCGTTGCCGTCGCCTACCGAGGCGACGCAGAGCGGCATAACCCCGAATCTCCCATTACGGCGTATCCGCAAAACTTAAGGCGTATCCGCACAGGCACTGTGCCAAGCGTTTAGAAAATGTCCCTAGAGGCCGAGCATAGGGAAATAGTAATCGAGATCCCGCTTCCCGCGCGCGTAATTTGTCCTCGCTGCCACGGCAGCGACCAATTACGTCCGTCCGTGCGCGCGGGAACTTTCGCTGACCCGCCTCACCTTGCAAAACACCACAAAAAAGACTACCCGGGGGATTCAATCGGTTATAAATGTGGATTCTGCGGGTACAGGGGGAAAACGAGGTACCCGCAGAAAGACGTAAAGTTACATATAGAGAAGGTGCACCCCCAACCCCCGGTTGACGCGGAGGCGGGTCCAAATAGATCAGATAGCGAACCTGGAGCCGCGCCATCTTCCGCGTCGTCAGCGGCCCCGACCACAAAAAGAGACCCCCCCTCTAAACGCAATCCCTCCGTTGACCCGCGGCAACCCGGCGCACGCGCCACCACCACCGCCACCAAGAGGGCCCGCCCAGCTTTAAGGACTCAACCCAGCGGGCCCTCTCCAACGACACCACCAACGACAGGACCATCCCCCACCTACGCAGCCGTCACAGCAGGAGAAGCGGCCGCCATTACCACGAGGCCGCCGAAAGCGACGGCTGCGGGGACGGTGCCCCAGCCGGGACCATCGAAGGGGGCCGTCCCAAAGAAGGCGTCGACGAGGAGGACAGCTGCCGCCAGGAGAGAGTCGGTCGCGGAGTTATCTACCCCCTCGAGTGGGGGTAGTAATATCATCAGAAGAGCCGGCACCTCGTCGCTCGCGCGCCGCCCTCCCCCCCCATCACCATCTTCCGCTGGAAGTTATACAGCAAAGGGGGGAGGAACATCAAGACCATCCAGATCGCCCGCCGCAACACCATCACCACAGGAGGGGCGTGTTCCGTTTGACCACAGTACGATTCGACACCGCTCGATTCGACACAGATTTATTCGACACCAAATTATTCGACACCGTACG
>NW_018020947.1:78963-80351 GCF_002006095.1 Pseudomyrmex gracilis | reverse complement strand
CGGTGTCGAATAATTTGGTGTCGAATAAATCTGTGTCGAATCGAGCGGTGTCGAATCGTACTGTGGTCAATAGAGTATCACCCCCACAGGAGGCCACAGGAATGCGGCGGGCTAACGGCGCGCCTAGCAGGAAGTCCGGAGCTGCCAGACCGGTGCGTGCGCCCCCCCGCTCCCCGAAGGAGGGGCCAGCAGCGAGGACATCAGCGGGGGGCGTCGCCAGCAAAAGACCGTCCGCACAAAAATACAACTGGAGAGAATCCTTGGATAGGCGGACGGCCACAAACGCCCCGGTCGAGAAAAGCTCCGAGGCGACGAGGCGAAAATTCCCCCTGTCTCTGAGGCGAGACGGAAGGCCAGCGTCACGGGGGCTGCAGAGCGCCAGGGTTTCACCCGAGAAGAGCTCTGCAGCTATGCCGGCCCGTCCATCGTCCGGCAGTCCCGTGGCGTCGCGACCGGCAGCAGCGGCGTCGCCACGATCGGGGGAGGCCAGCAGCAGGGGGGTGACACTACCCCCCCTCGATATTCCATCTCCTCCCCCGATACCAGCAGCGGGGGCACCGAGGGTCACGTCCAACATCCGAGTGACGGTGCCGCCCGCTCTGCTACAACAATATGTGCCGACGACGTCGCTGCCCGCGACCGTCACCACCACCACGGTGACAACAACGACGTGTGGGAGCCCCATTATGGCCACGGGTCTCCCACTGGGGGGGCGCAGGACACTAAGCCCCCCCTTGCCAGCGAGACGTCGGTCACCGCCGGTGGTGCAACAACGGACCGTCTGGTCGCCCGCACCCTGCAACGATGGATTCTCCCTCGTGATGGAAGAGGGTGCGTGGGGCCAGACGTGGAAGAAGAAGACTCCACCCCACGAACACCCCGGGGTGGAGCAGCAGCAACAGCGGCAGCAGCAGCAGCAGCAACAACGGAGGTCGACGCCACCAGCGAGGGAATGTGGGGTAGCAGAGGTCCACAGCGGTGGTGAGTGGACCGTGAGTCGCGGGAGAAGAGCGGGGAGAAGACACTCCGCCACACCCCCCACGAACACTTTCCCGATTACAGCGCCGGCGGAGTCTGGGTCGCGGGCGACGCGTACCCCGCCACCCGTAACGTCGGCGAACTATCCCCCCCTTCCGTTGCCCGGGGGGGAACGGGACATTAGTCCCCCATTAGTGGAAACTCGGAGCGAGCCAGCCGGGAGCCCCGAGCGCCGGAACGCTGAACAATGTCAGCGTGCCCGCCGCCGGAAGCGTTCTCCCGTAAACACAAATCCCACGACCCTAGGACGTGTCGAGAGGGAGTTAGGGACGAGATCGCCTCGCAGCGGTGCGTCCGCCGATGCGCAGAGCCCGCGGCGTCCCGTCAACAATGCGCCCCCCCAGCCGTCT
>NW_018020947.1:72204-77598 GCF_002006095.1 Pseudomyrmex gracilis | reverse complement strand
CGTACGGTGTCGAATAATTTGGTGTCGAATAAATCTGTGTCGAATCGAGCGGTGTCGAATCGTACTGTGGTCAATAGAGTATCACCCCTCTTTAACATCTGTTTGCGCCTAGAGGTTGTTCCCGCGTCCTGGAAGAACTCCAACACCGTATTGGTTTATAAAAAAGGCGATCAGAATGATTTGGAAAATTGGCGCCCTATCGCTATGGGCGATACTACGCCCAAGCTCTTCGCCGCGGTCGTAGCCGATCGTCTGACGGACTGGGCGATATTTCATCATAAGCTTAGCCCGGTACAGAAGGGTTTCCTGCGGGACGAGAGGTGCTACGAGCACAACTTCGTCCTGCAGGAAATCCTGACAGACGCGAGACGATCTCAGAAGGAATTGGTCGTGGCGTGGCTGGACCTATCCAACGCGTTTGGATCGGTCCCGCACGCGACGATCAGAAAAGCATTAGCTCGGTCCGGCGTGCCTGGGTCCTTCACAAATTTGTGGGGGTCCATGTACGCAGGATGCACAACATGTGTGCGCACGTCCGACGGGTGGATGGCACCAATCCCCATCCGCTCTGGAGTTAAACAGGGATGCCCCTTAAGCCCCTTCGTTTTTTATTTCGCGATCGATTCCGTGCTGCGCGCGGCCACCGCAGAAAATGCGGGGTACAACATCTTAGGGCAGCGGTGGTCCGCACTAGCGTACGCGGATGACATCGCACTTGTAGCGGATACTCCAGAGGGGATGCGACGACTTCTCACCGTCGTGGAAATCGAGGCGCGGTCGGTAGGCCTGCGGTTCAACCCCGCGAAGTGTGCCTGTTTGCACATCCGAGCGGGGCGATTGGATCGCGTCCTCCCGACCCGCTTCGAGATCCAGGGAGAGATGATGCAATGCCTGGCAGAAGGAGAAGGATATAGGCACCTCGGCATTCCGACGGGGTTTTCCGTTGATCAAAACCCCTATTCCACGATCCAGGGCATGATGGAGGATTTGCAGCGCGTGGAGCGCTCGTTGCTAGCCCCGTGGCAGCGGGTCGAGATGGTGGCAACTTACATCTTGCCGCGTCTCGACTTTTTGTTGCGGGGTGCCAAAGTAGAGAAGGGCCTCGTGAAAGTCGCGAACAAGCAAATAAGGAGGCTGGCCAAGTCGTGGCTCAACTTCCCTCAGCGCGCCAGCGCAGAGGTAGTCTACCTCCCTCCTAACAAGGGGGGATGTGACCTGCTTCCGCTCGCTGACCTCGCCGACGTCCTGACGATAGCGCATGTTTTCCGTGTTCTCACGGCTGGCGACGCTGGAGTCAGAGACCTGGCGTGGGCGTCGCTGAGGGGAGTGGTTCAGCGGCGAATTGGTTCAGTACCAACGGAGCAGGACATCGCTTCGTGTCTCTCGGGCTCGCTCGAGAGAAAGTTCCGCGACGGTGGAGAGCGCTCCCTTTGGTCGGATGCGCGAAACGCGTGTAGGCGGCAGTCCTCCAAATTGCGGATCTGCTGGATGTGGGCGGAAGAGACGCGGTAGCTTCTTCTGGAGTGTCGAGGCGCGGGGGGTAACCTGGTGAAAATCCCACCAGAAGCGCGGGCGCAGGTCATCCATGCACTACGCCTGGCTATCGCGTCGTATTATACAAGCACACTGCTCGCCAAAAAGGACCAGGGGAAGGTGTTCGAGGTNGCCATGCGTCATGGAGTGAGCAATCACTTCATGCGCACTGGCAGCTTCACCCGCATCGCCGACTGGCGCTTCTTGCACCGAGCCCGACTCGACGTGTTGCCGCTCAACGGCGCACGTCGGTGGGGGGAGGGCGATGCGCGTTGTCGGCCGTGCGGAGGAAGTGCCGAGACCCTTCCCCACGTGATCAACCATTGTGGGGTCCATTCCGACGCGATTCAGCTCAGGCACGATGACCTGTTGCTACGATTAGCTAGGGCCACCCGACTGCCAGGTGAAGTCCGAAGTAACCAGCGGGTCGAGGGGGTCGATCCCGAATTGGCGAGTTTTCGGCCCGACCTCGTGATTCGTCACGAGCAGTCGCGGTCGATAATAATTGTTGACGTCACGGTGCCCTTCGAGAACCGTCGTGAGGCGTTNGATGAAGCAAGAGCGAGGAAGATCACCAAATACACTCCTCTTGCTGAGGCCCTCACGCGGGAAGGGTACCGTGTGGTAGTCACGCCGTTCGTGGTCGGCTCCCTCGGCTCATGGGACCGGAGGAATGAGGCGGTGTTGAAGCTGCTGCGTGTTTCCAACACGTACGCAGCGATGATGCGCCGTCTCATGGTCTCCGATACCATACGCTGGTCGCGGGACATTTACGTGGAGCACGTCTTCGGGGTGAGGCAGTACGCGGCGGCTGCTCGGTCACCCGGCGGAACGCTCCGAGACAATACGCGAGCGATTCGCCGTCGTTACGGGGAGCGGGAGATGGCGATCCTGGTGCATCGCGGGCGCCAGGCGTAGGGTCCTCCTCTCCCGTTAATTTTTATTGTTTATATATTTATTTATTTGTTTGCGTGTTAATTTATTCCGTGTGTGTATGTCGCGTAATTTATTATTGGGCCATTTTAATTTTATTTTATTTTTATTTTACCTTTGACGTAGTAAGTTTTAATTTTATTTCTTTTGACTACGTTTTTGTTATATTTTTATTTTTATTTTCTTACTTTATGTTTGTTTTATTTTATATTTTTGACTTCTATATAATTGTATGCGGGCCCCCGAGTGTGAATGCCGTGAACTTCTTTATTGTATTTTATCCGAGTGTGAATGTCGCGTATTACTTTTGTATTGTAGTCGAGTATGAATGTCGGGTTAATTGATTTCAGTCCATGATTTTCTTATTGCGCATGCGTTATTATCTTTATATTGTTCCGCATTTTTGCATGCTGCATAGTAATCGCTGATTAATCTTTATTTATAGTGATTTTAACTCGCGCCGCAGCTTCCAGGTCTTGATTTCTTTTGTTATTTGTGCTGCGTTATGACCTGGGAGCATATATACTTATGTATACCANGATCTATTGCGCGCATATTGTGAGTATCGCCCCAGCCGGTTAGTTGGGGCGATATTTTATCGCAATCACCCTAGCCGTGATGAGGGGGTGCATCTTACCCCTCACTGGAGACGGTAAGTATGTGCCCCCTCTCACGGAGTTTTCTGCGCCTCCTAGCCTGGGGGGCCATGTCCCCGGCCAATTTTTATTATAAAATTTTTGCGCGCGAGCGTGGGCGGCAGCTGCCGCCCCCACACTCTTTTGTATCCCACCCCGGGGGAGCTTGTCCCCCCGGGTAACATTAATTGTTAATATAAACTATAGTTTCTCTGTTCTTATCAGCTTAATATCTGATACAGACCGCAAAGCGGTCTCAGAATATTAAACTGATTTTTGGAACTGGACGGACGCCCGGAGCTTGCTCCGGCTCCGTCGCGGGTCATCCCGGTCTTGCAGTGCCGCCGGGCTTGGCCCAGCATTGAATAATAAAAAGACAGTTCCAAAAATCAGTTTAATATACATAACTGTATTGTAGCCAGTGAGGCCTTACCGGGCTTCAAAAAGCGATTTTCGAGAAAAGCGATTTCTCGAAAAAGAATTTTCCGCGTGTGCGCTTATTTCTCGTGTTGTGCGACTACTCAGGAGGCCCGGGGGAGGTGTATTGTCTGTCCAGGAGAGGAGGAAAGTCTATTTTTCATAAAGTGAATTTCGTTTTTAGTTTTTCGGCTCCAGGATTATGCTGCTCGGTCTTCGAAAAAGTGATTTTCCGGGTAGGCGAAGTGAGACACCTGGCAGGATAATTGTTGCGTGTGCGCGTTTTTATTTTTCTATTATTTTTGTCTATTTATTTATTTATTACTGTGCGCGTCCGTTTATTATTTATTTTATTTTTATATTTTTTATTTTTCGTGTCGCCTGCCAGGTGTAAATCTGTGTGTTACTCCAAATTGTGCTGCGTCATCTGTGTGTGTCGACAGGAGTTCTGTCCGTTACGGACAAAACTTTGAATAAATAAAATTATTAATTGTTACACCTGTGCCTTCCTTTATTTCCCTTTTTATACAGGTCTCGGTGCTGCAGCTGTGGGAGAGTGGGTGGATATAATTTTAGATCTTTTTAATTACTTTGACAAATTTTATTTTATTCACGAATACATTGCTCTGCACACTATTATTCATTTTACCCGTGTGCAGAGCGGTTCTACGGTCGAGGAGATAATATTTTTATATATTGCTAAATTGTTCTTGCTCCAACCACCTACCTCCGGTTAATTTTTATTGTTAATGTTTGCAGCAATTTCCATCTGCAGCACCTTGACAGATTAGGTTAGGTGTAGCTGTTGAACTCCTGTCTTGTGCAGTAATCCTTCCGCTCGCCTATCTCTGGAATCACATTTTACAGGGATTTATTATTAATACACAGTGCCTGTAATAGGTGTCTGCTAAATTAATTGTATAATTTTTATAAATTTACCTTACACGCCTCTGCTGACAGTCACCAGACCGCATAACCTGCAAAACAAAGGGGGAGCATTATTAACATTGTTAGTGTTAAAAATATTAAAAAGAGGGTTAAATTATAGCAAGTTGGGATCGCGCGCTCCCCCCGATCCCAACCATATATAAATTATTATTAAAAAACAAAAAATTACCCTCATAATTAGCAAAAAGATTGCGGCTGGTGAAACTTGTGCGCAGAGGCGTATCCGGCAGGCACCTCGGGGTTAGCACGTACATCCCATCCGCGCATCCGCGTTGCATCTTGCGGCCGCACCTGTCGATCATTTTATTTTATTAATTGTTTTATTTATTTTATTATTTTTACTTACCTCTTTGTTGTTTTCGGTTAGTTCCGAGTGACAGGTGCGTGGTCGTCGCCTATCGAGGCGACGCAGAGCGGCAGAACCCCAAATCTCCCATTAAGGCGTATCCGCAAACCTTAAGGCGTATCCGCACAGGCACTGTGCAGCGCGATCCGAAAATGTCCCTAGAGGCCGAGCCTAGGGAGATTGTAATATAGTCTAAGAGGTGGCTACATAGAGATCGACATGCCTCGGTGCATAAAAAATTTTACCTGGAAAAGGTTCGATTTTCGTCAGTAAAGCGAAAGCCCGACCGTCAGAAGGCGCGCTGGAAGATGAGTGCGTAAGCGGACGCTTAAACATGTATATTTTCTGACTAAAAAAACTGTCAATGTGCAAGGCTGGAAATTTACGTAGATAAAGAAGATCATGAAAAAAGCAGTAAAAAAATCGTCAGAAGGATAAGTGGAAGCTAAAGGCTTGTCAGAAGCTGATAAAGTAGTGAAAAATGTCGGAAAATTTACATATTAAGGAAAACTTCTGACAGTTCAAATTTTTATTGTTTATTAATAGACTAAAGTATATGCAAAGTGTCAGAAGTCTAAGTAG
>NW_018020947.1:69723-71989 GCF_002006095.1 Pseudomyrmex gracilis | reverse complement strand
GTCATTATAAGGGATATGTATCAGCTCTGAATGTCGTTAGGCAATTGACCTGCGTTTCAGGTAGAGGCATTGCGGGCCGCTTCATGGGCCGAAGGAGCAAACATCTGCTCGATTGTATTGCTGTCTCTCTTCTTCCCTCTCTGTTTCGATCTTCGCTTTCAAATGACGGTTTCCTATTTGAAAAGAAAAATTTGGGGCTGGGCGAAAGATGCTTGTACAGGGGATCGAGGCGTCAGTTCGGCTTCCAACTCCGAGTCTACAACACTGCATTTTACTTCTGCTGAAATTTTGTATTTTAAAACGCAAAATGGATTCTAAGCTGACGTGCGTTTTTAAGTGTAAAGAAGTTTCCGGGAAAATTATAAAATTTACAACAGTGCCGCGAAAAGCTGCGTATTCGTGTTGCACTTAAAATGAAATACAGTGATATCGATTTAACACTCGAGCAGACNGTAAATGCCGTTGCAGCGAGAAGATTAACAGGAATTACGCATTTTACAAATTCGATAAGTGCTCGACAACGATGGGCAAGAAGTCATGGCTTAAGATCGACAATAATTTCATATGTATACGACGTTTGCGGATTAAAAAAAAAACAGGATGCGACCTCTAGCTTAGAAAAAAATCAAATAATAAAAGATTCTGCTAATTTAGTTAATTTAATTGATGTACTAAACAAAAATTTGAATCCTTTCGATAGCATTGAAATGAGCAATGATTTATTATATAATATTAAAACTGGTCGCTGTGCGCCTGAAACTGTGAGTGATTTTCTTCTTAATGTTGAAAAGAAAGGACAGGAACTGCGAGACAAATTTCTTTCTGAGTGTGCACAAGATGATCGCAGATTTGAAAGTGTTATAAAGCAAAATAAAATAATCAATTTCACAACTTGTAACAAAAAGCAAAAAATAACAATTAACCATAAAATACGAAGAAGTTCGTATGCAACGCGATTTATTNGGCCGAATGTTAGGCATCTTGATGNAAGGAGCGACAGATAGAGAAAAACTTTTTTTGTTTCCGATGACTCCGATACCAACTTCGTTTTGTCATTTAAACGGCGTGATTTGCAAAACAGAAAAATCAGCAATGATGACAATTTTACGAAACGACAGTGCGTTACCAAACCATATCGATGTAGTAATCGTCGATAGGTTTTATTTAATACACTCAATGAAAGATGTGCCGCAATTGTTTGGTAATATATCAAAAAAAATTTTACAAATTCTTACGAGCTACAATTCTTCATGTGTGCACATTGTATTTGATCGCTACTGGTCGCCGTCTATAAAAGACTACGAATGTTTATTGAGGGGAGGTTCTAACAGATGTGAATACGTTATCTNTGGCACGGACCAAGCTAGAACACATGATTTTGCGAAAGAATTGAGGAATGATAAATTTAAAGAAGCTCTCGTCCTTTTCTTAATTTCTTATTGGCAGAGTAACGATGTAGCNGCTTTTATAGGAAATAAGATTATTATATTAAATTATATTCATTGTTATACGTACAGCGTCGTTGATGGAAATGTTGTGAAAACAGAGAATCCAGATTTTTTTTGTCCTTCACACGAAGAAGCCGATACTAAAATCGTCTATCACGCGTCTAAAATTAATTCAGAGTTAACCGTTGTTGTAAAATGCTCTGACACAGATATTGTTGTTATTATGTTAGGTAATTTTCATAAAATAAGTGCAAAAATTTATATTGAATGTGGCGTTTCAAGAAGTCGACATGTTATAGATGTAAAGGCGCTCCATACACGTTTAGGATTAGATCTGTGCAAAGCATTACCAGGATTTCATGCGTTCACCGAGTGCGATTATAATGCTGCCTTTTTTAGGAAAGGTAAGCAGCGCCCATTTAAAATACTCGCCAAAAACGAGGAGTTTCAGCAAGCGTTTGCTATTTTAGGAAATACGGAGATCGATATCAACGACGCTTTTGTAAAAATAGAGGCATTTGTTTGCAGTATGTACGGTTATGAAACACAAAAATAGTCAATAATGTTAGATATCTAATGTTCCTCAAAAATTACAAGGTCAAAGATACCAATATAGCTTTTATGAAAGCAAAGTTAAAAAACTTCGACGCATCCTGCTTGCTACCTTGCTACACCGAGCTTTTACAGCACATGAGAAGGGCGCACTACATTGCTCATATATGGAATAAATCTACATTACCGGATCAAATCGAATTCGAGCCTGAAACATGTGAGTGGACTTTAACCGAAGGCAAATATGACTTTTAATGGTTTGAAGG
>NW_018020947.1:61475-68313 GCF_002006095.1 Pseudomyrmex gracilis | reverse complement strand
TGTCGAATCGTACGGTGTCGAATAATTTGGTGTCGAATAAATCTGTGTCGAATCGAGCGGTGTCGAATCGTACTGTGGTCAAACGGAACCCGCCCATGTCGATCTCTATGTAGCCAGCTCTCCGTCTAATAGAGATCCCGTTTCCCGCGCGCGTAATTTGTCCTCGCTGCCACGGCAGCGACCAATTACGTCCCTCCGTGCGCGCGGGAACATTCGCGGACCCGCCTCATTTTGCAAAACATCTAAAAAAAGACCACCCGGAAGATTCAATCGGTTACAAATGTGGATTCTGCGGGTACAGGAGGAAAACAAGGTACCCGCAGAAAGACGTTAAATTGCACATCGAAAAGTTGCACCCCCAACCCCCGGTTGACGCGGAGGCGGGCCCGAGTAGATTAGATAGCGAACCTGGAGCCGCGCCATCTTCCGCGTCGTCAGCGGCCCCGACCACAAACAAAAATCCCCCCTCAAAAAGTAATCCCTCCGTGAATTCGCGTCAACCCGGCGCACGCGCCACCACCACCGCCACCAAGAGGGCCCGCCCAGCTTCAAGGACACAACCCAGCGGGCCCTCTCCAACAACATCAACATCACCTACGACAGGACCATCCCCCACCTACGCAGCCGTCACAGCAGGAGAAGCGGCCGCCATTACCATGAGGCCGCCGAGAGCGACGGCTGCGGTGACGGTACCCCAGCCGGGACCATCGAAGGGGGCCGTCCCGAAAAAGGCGTCGACAAAGAGAACAACTGCCGCGAGGAGAGACACAGTCGCGGATTTATCTACCCCTTCGAGTGGGGGTAGCAATATCATCTGGAGAGCCGGCACCTCGTCGCTCGCGCGCCGCTCTCCCCCCCACAACACCATTTTCCGCTGAAAGTTATACAGCAAGGGAAGAAGGAACCACACGAACATCCAGAACGCCCGCCGCCACACCATCACCGCAGGAGGCCACAGGAATGCGGCGGGCGCACGGCGCGCCCAGCAGGACTTCCGGAGCTGCCAGACCGGTGCGTGAGCCCCCCCGCTCCCCGAAGGAGGGGCCAGCAGCGAGGACATCAGCGGGGGACGTCGCCAGCAGAAGGCCGTCCGCACAAAAATCACCTCGGCAGACCACCCGCTATAACTGGAGGGAATCCCTCGATAGGCGGACGGTCTCAAACGCCCCGGTCGAGAAGAGCTCCGATGCGACGAGGCGAAAATTCCCCCTGTCTCTGCGGCGAGACAGGGGGCCGGCGTCACGGGGGCTGCAGAGCGCCAGGGTTTCACCCGAGAAGAGCTCTGCAGCTATGCCGGCCCGTACATCGTCCGGCAGTCCCGTCGCGTCGATACCGGCAGCAGCGGCGTCGCCACGTTCGGGGGAGGCCAGCAGCAGGGGGGTGACATTACCCCCCCTCGGCATTCCATCTCCTCCCCCGATACCAGCAGCGGGGGCACCGAAAATCACGTCCAATATCCGAGTGTCGGTGCCACCCGCATTGTTACAACAATACGTGCCCACGACGTTGCTTCCCGCGACCGTCACCACCACCACGGTGACAACAACGAAGTGTGGGAGCCCCATTATGGTCACGGGTCTCCCACTGGGGGGGCGCAGGACACCCAGCCCTCCCTTGCCAGCGAGACGTCAGTCACCGCCGGTAGTGCAACGGACAGTCTGGTCGCCCGCACCCTGCAGCGAGGGATTTTCCCTCGTAATGGGAGAGGGTGCGTGAAGCCAGACAAAGAAGAGAAACACTCCACCCCATGAACACCCCGGGGTGGAGCAGCAACAGCAGCGGCAGCAGCAGCAGCAACAACAGCAGAGGTCGACGCCATCAGCGAGGGATAGTGGGGTAGCAAAGGTTCACAGCGGTGGTGAGTGGACCGTGAGTCGCGGGAGAAGAGCGGGGAGAAGACACTCCGCCACAACCCCGCAAACAATTCCCCTATTCTAGCGCCGGCGGAGTCTGGGTCGCGGGCGACGCGTACCCCGCCACCCGTAACGTCGGCGAACTATCCCCCCTTCCGTTGCCCGGGGGGGAACGAGACATTAGTCCCCCATTAGTGGAGGCACGGAACAAGCCATCCGGGAGCCCCGAGCGCCGGAACGCTGAACCATGTCAGCGTGCACGCCGCCGGGGGCGTTCTTCCGTAAATTCAAATCCCACGACCCTAGGACGTGTCGAGCGGGCGTGTTCCGTTTGACCACAGTACGATTCGACACCGCTCGATTCGACACAGATTTATTCGACACCAAATTATTCGACACCGTNTACACGTTTAAGCGTCCGCCTACGCACTCATCTTCCAGCGCGCCTTCTGACGGTCGGGCTTTCGCTTTACTGACGAAAATCGAACCTTTTCCAGGTAAAATTTTTCATGCACCGAGGCATGTCGATCTCTATGTAGCCAGCTCTCCGTCTATTACAAATGCCGCCACAGTGGCGGCACCGACCGCAAAGGGTTAATAATACACAACTCCATATACATAAATTATCCTCGCATATGTCATGCCATTACAAATCAGTGCTTAAACTAAATCTTAATATTACGCATAAACTCTAAATTATACAACAAATTACATTTCCGGCCTGGCATTTTTGCGTTCCACAATCTATTCACTGCTGACTTTCTCCTCAATTTATCCGCACACTCTTCTCTGTCTTACGCTACACACACACCCGCCGCAGGGACTTCCGTTTCCTCTCGCTTCTGCTTGTTTTAGCATATTAGCAACCCTTCTCCGCCAAAAATTTCCACCTTTTTCCCAATCTCTACATCTTTCCCACACATGTACCCATGACTCCTCTTCACTACCACATAATCTACACAATCTTTTTTTTTCCTTCTCCCAGTATAATCTTTCTCTCATTTCATTTCCTAGTCTGAATCTTATTATTCTTTTCCATCTGCTTTCCTCCCAGCCTTCTTTCATATACTTCGGGATGCCTTCTGTCATGATTGTGCTATACTATTTGCAATATCGAAACTTACTTATCATTTGTAGCCTTTCTTCTCTCTGCGATTTTTTATCTTTTTTTATTAACTCCCCAAACTCCATATTACTTTAACTCTTCTTTCTTCTACTTTTTTAATGTTCCAGTCTCTGTCTTTGAAGAATTTTCTTCTTTCTCTCTCCCAGATTGAGCATGTGTTCTTCTCAATAGCTCTCTTTCTTATCTCCTCTCAACATAATCTTGTCACCTCGCTTCCTTTTCCCTCTTCCAATCTACTTTCACAGCCCCATGCACTTCTTCCTGCTCTTTCTCTCTCTCTCTCTCTCAATTTATATCTCTTAGTCTCTTCTCCTACTAAATATCCTGGAGTACTTCTGTCCAAGCCAAAAATCCATCTTAAGAATTTTTTCTCCAATCTTTCCAATTCCTCTCTTTCTTTCCACCCTCAAATCTCTACGCCATAACTCTCTCTCTCTCATCACTGTCCAAATTAATCTGTCAAATAACCAAATTCTTCTGTTCCAGTTTTTACCAAATCTTCTTTTGCCGATTCCCCATACTTCCCCCATTATTATCGCTGTCTTCTTAGCTCTTTGCTTCACTTGAGCTTTTTGTCCTCCATTTCTCTGTAATCTATAGCCTAAATATGTAAATTCTTTGACTTCTTCTATTTTCTTTCCTCGCCATTTCCAATCTTTCCTAACTAATCTTTCTCTACCCTTCTTAAATCTCATGATTTTGGTCTTGTCTATATTTACTTCCAGTTTTTTCTTTTCTATATAATTCTCCATTCTACTTATTCTACTTCTCATATCGTCTTCATCCTCGGACAACAGCACAATATCATCAGCGTACGCTAATAAATATATTCTCTTCTCCTCAACCTTGACTCCACCCCACTTAATTGTTGCTAATTTTTCTTCTAGGTCCGCTATCAATATGCTAAAAAGCAACGGGCTCATCGGATAACCTTGCCTCAATCCTCTTGTCGTCCAGAAACAGTCCTCCAACACTCCTCTGGCTTTCACTCTGTTTTTGGGCTCATTCATTACTTCTCTCACCCTCTCTATTAATTCTTTTCTTATTCTCCTTTCCTTCATTGATTCATATAACGTTTTCCTGTCCACCAAGTCAAATGCCACTCTCAAATCCACAAACAATGCAACCAGTTTCTTTTTCTTTTCTAGTTGTCTATTTACTAGATAATTTATTATATAAATGTTGTCCATCGTACCCATATTCTTTCTAAAACCTGTTTGATTTTGGGGAATTATTATTCTTTCTTCACATTCTAACCTTATTCTTTCGGTCAACACCGCTAGGTATATTTTATACAATGCTGGCATTTGTTGTGCGACAGTTTTAAAATAAAAGTAAAATAAGATGAGGTCATTGAGTAATGTGATGAGACATCACTGTCATTGCTCAATGACCTAGTTAGGTTGCGGAAAGCAGCAGTTCTAAGAAGAACTGCTGGTTGCCACAGGGTGCGACACATCGCCGCATTGTCCGAAGTGCAACGCAGCAAGTGTCGACAGCGGCACCGGTAACTAGCATAGCCGTTGCTAGGACCGGTGGGCCTGCTGAGTCGGCGCGATCGATCTACTATAAATCAATCGCGTGGATGAAGCAGGGAGAGATTGTCATCAGACTGCTAGCTCACTGTGTGGCTTTGCAAGCCGGAGAGTTTACCACAGTGAGGAACAGCCGTGTAAGGAATGTAAGGAACATTGTAAACGGAGCAATAAACACAATAACATAAGTTTACGCATAGAATTTAATCTTTACCACCCAACCTTCTCGACATCCAACACATTAAAGTGATTTCTCTATAGTCACCTGCTCTCTTGCCATCACCTGTTTTGAACAATGGTATTATCAGACCCTCTGTCCATTCTTTAGGCCACCCGTTCCCTGTCCAGACTTTGTTTGACAGAAATCCCTTACCCATTTTCTCAATTCATCCCCTCCGTATTTCCAGGCTTCTCCTGGAATGCCATCCACTCCTGTAGCTTTTCCGTCTTTGATTTTCTTTATAGCAATTCTAATCTCTTCCTCGCTTATCTCTTCCTCTTCGTCCTTTTTTCTTTCTACGTTGCCCTCTCTTATCCTATGTTCTTTCCACTTACCAAAATCATAAAGTGCTCCTTCTATTTGTCCGGAACTATACCGTTATCTATCATTTTCTTTTTCTTTCTTCCTCTATTCACAATTTCTCAGACGTCACCTTTTGTTCTTGCCATTTCTGCTTCTTTTATCCATCTCTCCGTCTCTTCTTTTTTCTTCTTTTTGCATAGTTCTTTATATTCCTTTCTTTTTACTTTGTAACTTTTATTCACCTTTTTTATCCGCCTTAATCTTCTTAATTCTCCTCTTACTTCTCTCTTCATCTTTTTGCAATTCTCGTCCCACCACTCTGTTTTCCTTTTCCTGTCTTTCTGGTCCTGCTGAATTGCCTTTATAGCAATTTTTATGTCTTTTTCCATCCTTCTCTATTCTCCTTATACTTTCAAATTTTCTATTTTTTCGAGATTCAAATTTTCTCTAAATTTTTCTTGACCTTCTTTGTTTCATACTATTTTACTTGCTGTTTGTTCATTTATTTTCTTCTTTTTTCTTTTTACTTCTCCCTTCATCCATATTTTTAGAGGGGGATGATCCGAGTCTATTTTATCGCCTATCTTCATCTTTAATACTCTATCCCTTGCTTCATCATCCCCAATTACATAATCTATCACCGTATTACCTTTCCCTCCTGTGAATGTAAATTCGTCCTTTTCATCTCCTAATGTTGCACCGTTCCATATGAACCACCCCCTTTCTTCTAATTTCTTTACTAGCATTCTTCCTTTTTTATTTATTTTTTTATTTTTGGAGTTTCTACTCTTTGTTTTCCCTGATCTATGTTCTTTCTCTCTCTTATCCGCCCCCTCTCTCTTTCTGTTCTTGCATTAAAATCCCCACCGATTATAACTTTCTCACCTTCTGAATTCTCATCCAATTTTCCATGTTCTCTAAATATCTATCTATGTTACCTTTAACATATACTCTTTTTATCTTCCATTTAGCTTTCCCCACTCTCATCCTACCCTCAATTATTCTTTCTTTTTCTGTCCTACTCATATCGTTCGTGTCTGCTAATTCTTTTCTGATCCCCATCAGCAAACCTCCCATCGCTCTTTCTTTTTTGTTTTTTCTTGTCGCCCATTGCGTGCTCCATACGTATCCTCTCGGTAAAAGTCTTCTTATCTTCTCCCATTTTTTTTTTTCTATCCAAGTTTCAAGTAAAACTATCACATCCCACTTTTCTAAGTTTTTCCAGAAGTCTTTGTCTTTGTTCCAAAAACCTGCTACATTCCAGAACATCCCGAGTAGAAAATCAAACACGGCCCTAAGAAGGGCGCGTTAGGTTTTGTCCTGTTGCTTGATAAGGTCTTGTTAATGCAGCCTGACAGCGCCCTGATCAAAAATGTAACGTCGTGTTACATATGGCCCTGATAGCAGGTTTCTGACCGGGCTTTAGTACGGTGGATCCTTTACGAGCCTTATTATTTTTATAACCCCTGATAGGAGACTGTAAGGAGAAGAAGAAGGTTTGTGGATTAATATTAGCCTAACAGTTTTCTTGACTTGCACTTCCAGATTCATCAAAGGTTTTTTCACTTTCATCCAAATTTTCTATTGATGAACGGTTTTGACTAGCGGTAGATGTCGATGGTTTTGATATTGAATAATCCTCATCTAAAATCAAATGTTTCATAAATGTATATACTCATAAGTATTATGTATAGTATATATATGTACGTCTATGTAAATGTTAACTATGAATAATATTGATGCAAAATCTAAACAGCGTACTACTTGGTCCTAAATAATACTTTTGCGTCACCTTGGACGT
>NW_018020947.1:59016-61346 GCF_002006095.1 Pseudomyrmex gracilis | reverse complement strand
CATTTCTATATAATAGTAATTTAACCTACAAATAATTACCTACATTATTTAAACTACAAATAATGTAGTGTACGTGCCTTTTTTCCGAATCACACGAAATCTTTGAACACATATTCGTGTTAATTTTCTAATTTTTTCCGCACGATCCATTATTTTTTATTTCACTTCACACAACAGTATAAAAATTGCAATTTTATAATGAAGTTGTTTTCTAGCTCTCGATGATTCTTATTTCAATAGAATGTGCACATGCGCACATTCAATAGAGAATTTTAGAAAAAACCCAATCAGGACCGCATAAAGATTTCCTCAATGAAGCGCTAATAGAGCAGCCCTCATTGCGGCGCTGACAGAAGGGCCACATGTATCAAATAATACGGTAACCCTGATGTAGACACTATCAGCACCGGATCAGGTTTTCCAAAATAAGGCAAGCCATGACATTACCTGATTGCGCCCGGAGCAAAATGCAGGCAAACCTTAATCATTTTCTACTCGGGATAATCGTCCACGCATTCTCGAACATCTCTTTGTTAACACATTTTCTGTTTCATACTCGTTCCCTTCCAATTGAGCCCTCACTGTCTTTCCCCCACCTTACTCTCGTTACTTCGTACGTCCCTTTCATCCTTTGTCAACTTCTCCTTGTCTTCGTCCCATCTCCACCATTGACCATTTATGCATAATCTCTCTTTTCTGATCCACACTCTCTTTCTCTTCTCTGCTTCTCTTCTTGCTATCTCAGCTAGCTTCTATCTTGATCTTCTTTCTCTCCATGTAAGATCTTCAGAGATTTTCCCTCTTGTTCCCTTTAGCATTTTCTTTTTTGCTAATATATCCCATTTCTGATCTTTATTACCAAGTTTGACCAGTAGCATCTCACCTCTTCCTTTTTCTGTTTTTTCTCCAATTTTTTTAATTTCTTTTATCTCTACCTTTGCACCTATTAGATTCAAAATCTTTTCTGTTGCTTCTTTTCTTTTTCCGTCTCTAATTTTAATATCTTTTATTATTATACTTCTTCTCCTTTTCTCTCTTTTTCTGCTTTGTATACTATTCTCTAATCTTTTTATTTTATCTATCAGATATACATTTTTACTCTCTCCTCCTTTATGCTTCATTTCTGTCACTTGGCTCTTCTCCTGTTTTAGTTTTTGTATTCTGGATTTACGTTGCGTTATTTCCTTTTTCATCTCTTCTCTTTCTCTATCCCATTCTTTTCTCTGTAATTTGGATTCATTTTTCATTTCCTGTACCATTTCTCTCATGAAGCCTTCTAATTTACCTTCCATTTCTTTCAACCATATTCCTACCTCTTCCTTTACTGCATCTTTCATCTTATTCGGTGATCCCGCTGCTTTTCTACACTTCTTAAAACTTTCCTCCTCTATTCCTTCGTTTTTCTCCATT
This sequence comes from Pseudomyrmex gracilis, assembly GCF_002006095.1. NCBI lineage: Eukaryota > Metazoa > Arthropoda > Insecta > Hymenoptera > Formicidae > Pseudomyrmex > Pseudomyrmex gracilis. The sequence continues at coordinate 59,936 of NW_018020947.1, read as the reverse complement.
TCAACTCTTTTTCTTTTTTCTTTTTGTGTATCATCGATGCTGCTTACACTGCTTGTGCTGTCTCTTCACTCCCTCTCTTCTTTTTTTAATTTCAGCAACTCATCTATGCTTCCCATACTCCCTTTTCTTTCCCTCCTCTTCTCTTCTTCAAATAATTTATCAATTTTGCATTTATTTCTATCCATATTTATTCTTTATACCCCGCTATCTAACTATAAAATCTCTAAATTCCACTGACCAATCACGTTCTCCTACCTCTCAACTAAAGTCCCTAGACACTCGATTCTCGACTTGCGAGTTGAATCTCGGTTCTAGTGACTTTCTTTTTCCAGTACGATCGCACCTCTTTATTAGTCTATGCCCGTTGTTTATCTATCATATAACTCGATTTTAAAAACCTTTTAAAATTCTCTACTCTTCTACCTACACACACCCACCCCTCCCTTCACTCTCACCCACTCACAAAATCACTCTCGCACACCCTCCACACTTCTCATCCACTCTCTTCTCTTATTATTCACTCAATCTCAATTTATTCTTTTCTCGCTATTCTCGCCACGTCTATACTCTATGAGAGTATAGACGTATATTCTGCGCCGGAAACGGAAGTCTCGATTGGAACATAGTAGACGGTCATTTATAGTATCTGCAACCTTGACCGGTTTTTTCTGATGTTGTTGAAGATTTAGATAAGTGGAAGATGGTGTTGCCAAAACAATTACATAGGGAAGCAATGGTTGAAGCACACAAAGACCCTCAAGCTGGCCACTTAGGTGTAAAAAAAGACGTATCAGCGATTACTCGTGAACTATTATTGGCCAAATATGTGGGCGTGTTCCGTTTGACCACAGTACGATTCGACACCGATCGATTCGACACCAAATTATTGGACACAAAATTATTGGACACAGATTTATTCG
>NW_018020947.1:53937-58605 GCF_002006095.1 Pseudomyrmex gracilis | reverse complement strand
TACGGTGTCGAATAATCTGGTGTCGAATTGTACGGTGTCGAATAATTTGGTGTCGAATAAATCTGTGTCGAATCGAACGGTGTCGAATCGTACTGTGGTCAATAGAGTATCACCCCAAATATGTTTAGAGAGGTGACTGCATACGTGAAGTTTTGTTTAACATGTCAGCAGATTAAAGTAGAGCAAGTCAGTCCGGCCGGTTTGATAGGACATTGGATTGCCAAGGGTCCCTGGATAATTGTCGCTGCCGTACCATGGGTCCATGCTGCATAGCAAAGCAGGATTTGCATACATTCTTGTGATTCGGGATATATTTGCTAAGTGGGTTGAATGCCGTGCTCTAAGAGCAGCCAATGGCAAAAACATTTTGGAAGCTCTGGAAGAGCTAGTAGTTATTTTCCGCTGTGGAACTTTGCAATTTTTATTGACAGACAATGGAATTAAGTTTGTAAACCGAACATTAAAAAAGTTTGCCGAATCTCATTGTATCAAAACACACTGTGCCGTCTTATCACCACAGGCAAATCCCGTAGAAAGAGTGAATAGAATTCTGAAAGATGATTGTAGTATTTTAGATAGGGATCATCGCGAGTGGGATGTCCACTTGCGAGACTTTTGTTTTGCTTATAACACTGCACTTCATTCGTGACGCGCACCTCGCGTAAGATTTTATTGCAAAAGTGCAGCACACCTTTGGCATGTTCTTTTGATATTTAAATAAAAATGTACTCACCGACTTTATCTAGTTAAGTGCCAAGCACAATTTCTCACACCGTTCCTATTACTCTACTTCAATAATGACACTAAAGTATATTCAGACGTAACGGCCCGTAGGGTCGGCACCTCAGTTTTATTAATTTTCAATACGGAAAAGCGTGAGCTCAGGAGATGGTATTGTTTTAAGGCAGAGAAGCTTAGTAAATAACACACAATTAGATATAAAATAAAACAAGATAGATAACAATTTAGTATAACGTTTGGCAGTAACTAATTTAAATATAATCAACTCGCCATATAATAGTCAGTTGTTACAAACGGCAACGAGTCGCATGTCAATGTAGCAAAAGGTAATTGCTCTAGGATGACCGCGAGACGATATGGATACGCTGGAACGTGCTAGCGCGTATGTGCAACGGCGGAGGCAACGGACAATAAATGGCCGCTGTAAAAGAATTGTCCGGGCGCGCGTACACCATGGTGACTGGCATGGCGGACAATAAATACTCAGTCGCAGCAAAATAATTGTCCAAACCTGCGTATGCTGCAAAGATCAGCGCAACTTACAATCGATATTTGATTGCGGCAGAATAAGTGTGTTACGTCCTGAGCTTATGGTTACGGTCGGGCATTAATAGTAGTAGGGTAAAAGACCCAATTACTGACAATGTCCCTAATACTGTCAATTGAAATTGAAACAAATTTTTATGTATGAAAATTACATATTATGTTATTTCAATAAATTGCAAAAAAATTGTTAGGAAATACTATTATTGTTATAATAAATAAATAAGAAGTAAAGCAAAAGTACTAATTTGGAGAATAGNTTAAAGTTTGATAAGCACGCTTTTTGCCGTGATCATGTCCATTTGTACTAAGAAACTAGATAAAAGGTATCTACAAAAATGATTGATTATAAGCAAAAATTAAATAATATGTCATATTTAAAAACAATTTTTAAATAATATAAAGTTAAAATTAAGTAAAAAAAGCAAAAAATTGAAGAAATTATCAATTTTTACAATATAATTATTAATGCCAGTAATACGTTTATTTTTTTGATATTGTTCCTAATACTGTTAACAGTATTACGGACATAAATCGCAAAATGAGCGTATTAGTGGCATTACATTAGCATGTGACAAAATGAACATAACCTGTGTTTTGTCTGTGCTGTAAAGTGACACCTGATGGAAAATAGAATTCTAATTAGGTACGTATCAAACTCAATATAAGTAAAATACTTGTCATATACATTATAATTGTTATATACATTACATATATATATATATATATATATATTTGCTACTAACTATTATTTTTGTATATTTATTGTTTTTATTAGTAACAATATGAGTGGAAAACATCCGAAAAAAAGGTGTTTGTACACCACAGATGCTGTACAAGAGGCAGTAACCGCAATAAATGCAGGTATGAGTATAAATGCTGCCAGCAAGAAATTTAATATTCCTCGTACAACTTTAGACGCAAAAAAAAAGAAATTGTANGCAGAAAAGAAGCCTGGACCACCAACAGTTCTTTCAAATAAAGAANAAAAAACATTAGTAGACTGGATATTTTATTTAAGTCGAAAAGGTTTTCCGGTAACTAAAAACCAATTATTAGATAGTGTTTAAATGCTTATTAAATCTCTGCAAAGAAAAAATACATTTNTCAATGATCGGCCTGGACGTCATTGGTACCAAGGTTTTATGCAACGACATCAAAACGTTGCAAAAAGAATGACTGAAAATTTGACATTTCGTCGAACTGAAGTTACTGAAAGTGCTCTNAGAAATTGGTTCGATGAAGTCACTAATTATTTAAATTCTAAAGAACTATCAAATATTGCATCCGAAAGAATTTTCAATTGTGACGAAGCGGCTTTTCTACTTAATCCTAAAGATTCATCTGTATTGGCAGAAAAAGGGCAAAAAAATGTATACAAGATAGTTGGTAATAATGAGAAAGAAAACGTCACNGTTCTTTTTACTGGTAATGCAGCTGGTATACTAGCTCCACCTTTGGTACTATTCTTTTACAAGCGGATACCAAATTATATAGCATCAAAATTGCCAGATGGTTGGAGCTGTGGCAGATCAGATAACGGATGGATGGTCGCAGCCAATTTTTATGAATATATTACAAATGTATTCCATCCATGGCTTATCCAAAGCGGAATACCTTTTCCAATAATACTTTATTTGGATGGTCATACTTCACATTTGACAAAACATTTGAGCGATTTTTGCACCACACATGGAATAGAGCTAATTGCTTAGTATCCCAATGCAACACATATTCTTCAGCCAATAGATGTGTCAGTATTCAAGCCTATAAAAATGATTTGGAAAACGAAGGAAGTGACGAAGGAAGACTTTGGATTATTGTTAAATAATGCTTTAGACACTGTTCAGATATCTAAGTGCCTACAAAATGGGTTTCGAATTTGCGGTTTATATCCACTCAATGCAAATGCTGTTGATTATAGCAAAATTATACAAAACAATCAAAATCCAAATATTCANGAAATATCAGACAATAAAGCTCATCACGATAAAGCTAAAATTGTCTTAAATTTTATGACAGAAAATTTGGATAAAAACATCATCGATAAATTTAAGAAAAATAAAGATAATGAATGGCAAGGAAATATAGAATATAAAAAACTATTCGAATTCTGGAAAATGTGCAAAAAAAAACAACCTGCAACAGAATCACAAATTGAAGTGCGTTTAAAATTTTTTAATTGATTTTTAATGAAAATAAAGCTTTATAAACTTGTTAACACTTTATATACCTATATTAACTTCTATTATTTTCAGAATGCAGATAGTGGAGTTTCAGAAAAATTATTCGATACCTCTCTTCTGTACAGAATACAACTATGGAAGAATCAATTAATATCGCAGATTTTTCAAATTGCACTTTACAAGCTTCCCAAGATACAAGCCATGTGGGAAATATTTCTACAGTTCAAGAGTTAACTCCTGTAATTGAAGTATATTTTAGATTTTAATTTTCAAAGATTTTTTAATTTTTTAAGTAACATATATATGTTAAGTAACAGATTAATTTTTGTATGGTTTTATATTTTTTATATTTACATTTACATTTTATACATATATTTACATNGACATTTATAGTTTTGAGTTTTTGGCGGACAAATCTTTCTATATATATTTTATTTAGGATCCAAGTCTTATAAATGTAAGTTTTTTGCAGGTTTTATTATATGAAGACAAAAACCTCTCTCTTTAAAAAACGTTACCGAAACTCCTTATAATATAACATATACGTTTGACTTGCAAAAGAATTTAATTGCTAAACCTGATTCTTCAGATTCTATGCTATTCCAAGACATCCAAGACAATTCCCAAAAACAAAGTGAAGTACATTTATTGTTTGAAAACTGCGACAATTATCTAAATAAAAATCAAGAAATCAATCATCTTTTACAAAATCCATTACTTGCCAACCGCGAATGTTACTTAAACGAAAATCAACAAAATAAACAAATTCTTCAAGAAATAACAAATCAAAACAATTTGAAATCAAAAGTGCCTTCTCCGTTTAAGGAAGCATTATTTTGGCCAGAAGAAAAAGAAACAAGTAAAAGAAAAGCTAAAGAAAAAATACCATCAGTTGTGACATCCGAACAGCGGAAGAAATATCAGGCTGATAAAGAAAAAAAGAAAAAATTACAAGAAGAACAAATAGAAATGCGGAAAAAAATTGGACTCGAAAAAGTAAAAATAAAAAAAGAACTTGATGCTAAATTAGATGCTAAAAAATCCAATACTAAAAAAATAAATAAATAAAAAAAAAGTATTGTTATCTATACTGTACTACATAACACTACACTTTTGTATTATATGTATGTTTACTTTTATAATAAATTTATATAACTATATAAACTTGTAATTTTATTTTTTAATGTTTACCTTTTCT
>NW_018020947.1:52062-53437 GCF_002006095.1 Pseudomyrmex gracilis | reverse complement strand
AATCTTATACTAAGGAAAAACTGAAAAAAAATTAAGATATCGAAATATCATCGGTTATATATATATTTAATTGAACGGAATTAAAGTGTCTGCTTAATATGCCAGTAATTGGGTCTTTTACCCTACGCAACAGATGCATTGACATATTTAAGTGAATGTAAAGTCTATCCCGGCACACTGACAGAGTATTATTATTCTCCAGAGAACGGATGTGGCTTCAATTGGATGGTGCGCCAGCACATTATTCAAATATTGTAAGAAATTATTTGAATAATTGATACAATGGTAGGTGGATTGGGAGATTGGGCGCAGTCGCGTGGCCTCCTCGTTCGTCAAATTTACCTTCTCCCGATTTTTTCCTGTGGGGAATGCTGAAAAATATTGTCTATAGCGAAAAACCAACAACCAAGGAGAATATGAAGGAACGTATTCGGACTGCTTGTGCCGCAATATCTCAAGAAATTTTTTTGAGAACAGTCACATCATTCAGAAGGCGTATCGACCTATGCATTCAAGAAAATGGACGGAATTTCGAATTTTTTTTAAGTGTACTACTTAGCGAATTAACTGTTTGAAGTTACAAATTAACTAAATAAAGCACCCCGATAGTGAGAGGCAAGGGGACTTACGTAAATAAAGCACCCCGATAGTGAGAACCAAGGGGACTCACGTAAATAAAGCACCCCGATAGTGAGAGGCAAAAGGACTCACGTAAATAAAGCACCCCAAAGGGAACAAAAAACTACTACGTCCACGCCGTTGTTCCTGGGTAGTGCTACGAGTAGTAATTTCTATTAATTTCGGCTAAATATTTTGTCCGCCATCTTGGTCCGCCATCTTGGATCCGCCATTTTGAATTTTGCAAATCTGATTTCAGATTCGTGATCAGCAACCCCAAAAACTCTCGTAAACTTAATTTGGTGCAAATCGGTTGACTAAAATTTTTGTCCGCCATCTTTGTTTGCCATCTTAAAAATTTTAAAACAGCCAAGGTTATATCTGAATGTAAAATTGTCCGCTTTTTCATTTTCCGGTGTCAAAAAGGGGAGTTTTCATTTAAAAAAAACTACTTCCGGTTGAAGTGACCCACTCTCGGTCAAAATCAAAAGCTGAAAGGTACGCCATTTTGGTTCCCCCTCGAAACCCTACAACTGTTATATAAAACTTTTTTCGATTCCTGGCTACACAAACGAGTTATTAGAGGTGATAGATTCAGATGACTCACCTTGTATATATATACAGGGTGCGTCGCCAAAATCCGGACAAATTTCAATTTGATATTCCCTCCGTTCAGTACCATTGGCAGATGTCGCGATTGGCATTCAAATAGCTTGACGCATGTACTAAACTACCATAACTTCGAAACAGTCGCAAT